>NC_083769.1:7944200-8136700 GCF_963514075.1 Conger conger
TGGATTTCGAGGGGAAGTACTCTTTGGGGGACTTGACGTTATCCAGAGTTGACTTAGTGGTGACCCCTAGAGGAAGGTCAACAAACCATGTTAACAGCTCAGGATTTGGGCCCGATGAAATTGTTGTGAATGTTTGCTATACTCCATTTAATTTTTATTTTCCTGAGTTAGGACTTCTTGATTACCTTGACTATCATTTTTAACAGACAAATCTTTTTAAATTCATCCTTAACATGCAGGAATGTTGCTGGTGTGGGAACTGACACAGGTGTGACTACAAATGAGTGACACAGGCAGCTTACCGATGAGCGTTTCTCCGATGCTGAAGGGCTGGGATGATACCACGCTCTGCCCTCTCACCTCGGAGGGCACCACAGTCGCCTGGCACACGTGACTCCTGACCTCGTTCACGCTCTCCGTTACGTTGTCCACGCAAGACCCAAGCGCTCTGCCCTGAGGAGTCAGAGAGAGTGAGAAAGACTCGCCCTGTACACTACACACCAACACTGAGGCAGTTCTGACCCTGGGGAGTCACAGTGAGAAAGACTCGCTCTAAACTCTATACACTGACACAGTTCTATCCTGGGGATTCACAGTGAGAAAGACACAAAACTGTACTCAGCACTCTGACTCACACCGACACAGTTCTGCCTTTAGGAGTCACAGTGAGGAAGACTCACACTGAGGCAGTTCTGACCCTGGGGAGTCACAGTGAGAAAGACTCGCTCTCTATGCGACACACCAACACAGTTCTGACCCTGAGGAGTCACAGTGAGGAAGACTCACACTGAGGCAGTTCTGTCCTGGGGAGTCTCAGTGAGAAGGACTCGCCCTGTACCATACACACTGACTCACACTGAGGCAGTTCTGCCCTGAGGAGTCAGAGAGAGGGACCACCTGCCCTTCAGCGTGAAGGCCGCTCACGCCGACTCTCATTAGCTGTGCGATGCTGCTGAAACGAGGGCAGGGTGCCTCAGGGTGAAACTACACTGGAGCTGTGGAGTGTCCACACTCATGCCGGTGGACTATAGCTGTGACACAGGCAGCGTGGACACTACACAATCTATGTAACAGCTACAATCCAGTAACCTCAAACACTATGACCTCTGTAATTCCAGTTGGGAGCAGGGCAGGGCGATATAGCCATCCCGGTATAACAATTCATTAAAACTATTTTTTTTAATATAAGTGCAGGAACAACTCTGTGATATCTCCGGCGTGCGGTGTTAGATTTCTTTCAGTCTTTTTTTATTTCATCATAACTGATGCAGTAGCACACCTCCAATTCTCTGAGCCAAAGTGAAATGCTTTCAAAAAAACATCACTCATATCTTTTCAATGTGGATATGACAGCAACAGGGCCATGCTATTTCCATGTGGTAGATAAAAACATGATTACGACGATAAAGAGCGAAAACGTAAGCGACATGTTTTTCAAAATCATAGGTAAGTTCACCAACATTGAATAGATAAAAATTATCCTTTTTTCTCCCCAGGAAGCATTTTACTGAAGTTTGGAGATGTGTTACCGTATCATGTATGACTAAAGACAAAAAGAAGGAACAAAACCAACCGCCACCTGCCAGAAAAAAACGATTTGATGTCCCGTGATAGCTATATCACGCAGCCCTTGTATGTTGTGACGGTGCGGGGCCTGGGCCGGTTACCTGGCTCCCGCAGAGGCCGATGCTGAACTGGTGGAAGTAACGCAGGCCCTTGCTGGTGAAGCGGGGGGCGCTCAGGAAGCTGGTGGCATTGGCCAGCGGGGAGAAGTCGTAGTGCACAGCCTGCCCTCCGGAGAGCTTCAGCTGGAGCTGGCAGTCACTGACACAGGCCGATTTAGCCTGAGGGAGAACCGCAGGGATACCATCAGCCTGTTATGTTGCATTACATTACATTACATTACATTACTTTACATTAGCCTAAAGGACAGCTTAATGGTTTCAGCTAGTTATCTGGATGCTAGCAACGATATCTTGGGTACATCCTGGATTTGTCCAAGCTGTTCATAAAATGAGAGCGCGGATTGGCGAGGGCCTTTTGTATCTGAAGTGATTAAGAGGCTCTGGGACTGGGGCCGGGCCTTGCCTGGTTGCTGTGGGTGTTGGGCCCGCAGCGGATGCAGGCTCCCTCGCCCACGGGCTGCTCCGGGCGGATGAAGGTGTCCGGGGGGCACTGGCGGCAGACGCCGGTCCCGTTCAGCATGTAGTGCCCGGGGAGGCAGGGCACGCAGGCCGAGGCCCCGTCCTCCGAGCCCAGCGCACAGCGCCGACAGCGCGAGGCCACCCCTCCCATCACGTTGGTCACCTGCACCTCGTAGATCTTAGCGAAGTCTCCGCTGAACTGCCTCTGCTGGGGGAACGGGGTCAGTGCTTTTGTTAGTGATATCAGGAATAATCAGTCATAAGAATTTGCTTGGAATGTTTTGCCATAATGGTAAATGGTAAATGGTTGGCATTTATATAGCGCCTTTATCCAAAGCGCTGTACAATTGATGCTTCTCATTCACCCATTCACACACACACACACACACACACTCACACTCACACACCGACGGCGATTGGCTGCCATGCAAGGCGCCGACCAGCTCATCAGGAGCATTTGGGGGTTAGGTGTCTTGCTCAAGGACACACAGCCCAGGCAGGGGATCGAACCAGCAACCCTCTGACTGCCAGACAACTGCTCTTACTGCCTGAGCCACGTCGCACTATGCGTGAACAGGTATAAGCATAAGTGATGTCACTGACTTTTCTGAGACTCAGGACGCAATATTGAACAATTTAATTGCTTTCTGAAATTGCAACCCACACCAGAAGGTTCTGAATCTATATGTATGTAATAAAAAAAGACTTTCTTATACTGATAAAAAAGTGAACAAAATTGCAACTGCATTATGCACCTGCATTATTATCAATACCGCAAAAAATAACAGTTTTTCACAATTCAAAAGAAACAGGCCTGTTGAATCAGCTAGTTTTTTTTTTTGGTCTGAACTGCTAAATGATTTTCACTGACCACAGTACGTTTTTGTTTGTTTTTGTTTTTTCAAAAAAGGTAAATAGCTCTAATACTGGGATGAGATCAACTGAAACATTAATTTAAGGTTCATGATTCATCCTCCTAGAGCAGTGCTTCTCAAACATGATCCTGGATTACCCATGTATTTTGGTTTTTTAACCTTCATTGCAATTCCAGGGGCATGTTTTACAAAGCAAGATATAGTGAATTTTAATCAGTCAGATACATCAGTTTGTAGTGGCTGTGGATTGCCTGAAAGAGGCTCGTGGTGGCCCTCTTACCGTGCTCTGGCTGTGGGACTCTGTTCTCTGGAAGGCCCAGGTGAAGCTGACGGTGCTGTTGCTCCTGACTATGTAGGAGTAAGACTGCTTCTCCCGGGTGCTGCCCCAGTGCTCCACCACATCGTTGTTCCTCTCGTTGTACCCCTGGAGGGAAAAAAAAACATTTTAACAGGACCTCACAGTCCACAACTTAAAGGAGTAACATGGTGTTTGGTCACACTTTCTATGGTTCTACAGGCAATTTGCACAAGAGGGCATTGAAGAAACACAATGAAAGTATTAAATATGTCTGTTCTTTAATTTGGTGAAGTAAGCGTTTTGAATTTATCATCCTATTTTCAACCAGTTGAGAATGTCACACAAGAACAACCACTCCCCTTATCCCTCCCCTATAACTTGTGACCCACAGTTTGCACCGCTGGCCAACAAGAAAGTGGGAGCACGTCACAGCTAATTGACAGTTCTCACTACCACGCCCAGACAGTTTGGGTCAACTTTTATAGTGGGAAATTTAGACTAAGAAAAATAAGTTTTAAAATACATTTAGACGACTGAATAATAAGACAATTATTCACATTTGTTTTATTGCTGCCTAAAGACAACTAGTAAGTCACATTCAACCACCATGTCACTCCTTCGCAGTCATTTCTCCTAAGACTAAAGAGTTCACTCAGATCTGATATTTTCACTGCCTGGTCCCTGGGGGGGGGGGGGGGGATATAATACTATATTTACAAATAGACGCAAAGCTGTACCAAGCATAGACTTATAAAAATGGAAACGTTAACCTGAATAAATAATCTTTATATGAAATTGAAGTTGTTGTTTCTTTTTTACTTTTATTTTTCATTATCTGTAATGCCTGAATGAGGAGTGCTGTATATATATATATATATCTAAAAGATTAAATACTCAATTATTACTGCTAAGTTTAAAAATTCCACTCTTCTCATCTTTTTTATTCCCTTAAATTGGCCCATATCATTGAGAAGTAGGTCCGTTTGTTCTTTTAGTCATTTTAAACAGAAATGGATTATATCATTTTTTCAGCCCCCATGAGAATCCACCCTCAGCAGATGAGGCTAAAAGTTGGTGATATTCTGGCATATTACCCTCCCTTCATCACTGACAGTTGTTGTGTGCTCATTTTGTTAAAATAGAGGTACGTACATCAAAATAATTCAGCAACTGAATTCAAGTGAACGCTTTAGTAAAAATGAGGTGTGTCACCTCAGACACTGTAAACGTGAAGAAACGTTCCAACGTACTGTCTAAAAAGTGAGGATCTTGTCTGGATTATGTTCCTTGCATACATATGTATTTGTATCTAGAAGAAACAAAAAAAGTTAATTTCTTACCGCCATGAAATACAGCACACAGTCAGCACTGCAGCTGGTCTCAAACACAAAAGAAATCCTGGAAAGTTCCGGGATCTCCGTGTTTTTGGCTATGGAATGGGGTAACCTGAATGGAACAACACAGTATTCAGGTAGGAGGAACAAAACCATGACAGGACCAAGCGCATGTATACACTGCATTTTTCCACCTAGTTCAATGAGCCCATGAGGTATGTAAAGCAATCCTGCTTCACTTAATGAGAGACGAGATCACCGAATCATGTATCTGACTGATTGAAATCACCACTCTGGTGTATATCAACACTGGGGTCAAAACACACAACACACATTGTTACAAATCACAACACCCAAAACCATAGCCAGCTTAACATTTTCAAAAACGCACCATCACGAAATTAAAAACTATTTTTAAACCAATGAATCAGGGGAGAGCGCGAACGCAGTCCCCCACTACCAGAAATTATGCAGTCGAGATTCCCACATTTGGGGAATTCGCAGGGGTCAGCACAGCCGAAGTGCAATGGCTGAGCCTCGCCCTGGGTGAACCACCTTCATGATCATGGTATCTCCCCTGCCAGGTAAGTATGAGTTGTACACATCAGGGAAGGGAGTCCTACTCTTTAGCATACATTTTACACTGACGGTACCACATTCTACCAGCCCGGAACATACCTTCTCCCGTGTGTTCAGAGTTCACAACTCAGAATCGCGCATTAGCATCGCGAGTAGTTCAATTATCTTTGTTATTTTAACCGTATCCTGACAATACTTTTCAATCTCCCCACAATGCAACATCGAATTTCCCCCAATCAAACCGATGAGTTTTGGTGATGCTCCGCACGCGGAAGTGCTATTAAACAAACGTCCGGCGGGAAGAATAAAGAGTGAGGAGGTTCAAAACCCCCAAAACATAGAAAAAGAACCTTCACTTTTAAGGTATGTCACCAGAAAACAACAATCTTGAATCAACTCGCATCGATTAACGTAAAACATAATACGCATTCCTGTTATCATAACTTTACGAGATAGTTAACTGATAACCGATTTCTGGATTTCTTGAAATTATAATAGTGCGCCACTTTGTGTGCATATCTGGCAATGTTTCTGAATCAAGATAGGCCAACATTGTAATAGCTGTAACGCGTAACAAAGAAAATAAACCCGTGTGACTCAGCTAAATGGAGATCACGCAATAGTTTAGACCTGTAAAAACTGGTTGCACTTCCACTGTTCTTCATAAAAAGAGCATGTCATCAGATCTGTGTTTTACTTCACTTCAAAGGGACCCCCCGATTTGCGAAGAAAACGTTGCGAAAGAGAGGGTTAAACAACATGCACTTCAAACGAAATAGCTCATGTTAAGTGCAGATATTCAGACATTTAGGACACTGCGTGGTCTGTTCGGGTGAGATGTCTCAGCGCCCAACAATCGGCTTTTTCAACTGCCTTAACCCTCTAAAGAGGTTCAATGGTCACTTTCAATGTTTACTAAAATAAAAATGATACAACAAATATTTTTTTCAACCTTTGACTCATAACCCTTGGCTCATTTTCTGTGAAGAACATGTAAATGAACTCATTTTCATTGAATACACACTGTGCACCCCCCTACACATTTACATTACATCCAGGCTATTCGGGTCCACTGGACCCGAAGGTTATAAGTATGAGGTTTATATGTTTTATAAGTATAAGGTTTGCTGTGTACCTTTACCTGGTCTTCCTCCTACCTTGGACTATTGTGTTTGTGTGTGTGCGTGCGTGCTTGCATGCATGCATGCATGCCTGCCTGCGTGTGTGTGTACTTTCTCCTTTAGATTTGTGGCATGTTTCATAGATTGAGTGTGTGTGTGTGTGTGTGTAGTTTTCCAAAGAGTGCAGGAGAGCAGGTCTGGCGCGTGGCAGACAAGGTTGCAACATTGTTACATTTCAATCACCAGAACCTGTCTGTTCCCACATTTTCACAGACTCTTTCTCGTCTGTGTGTGCGTGAACCTACACTATGTCTGGCGGGAACCTGCACAATGTTATGTCAGTAACATTCTCTAAACATAAATATTTTCTGACCCAGCTGCAAATTGGGGGCAGGGCAAAATTTATAAATAGCTCTGTGTGTGTGGCTCCTTATCATTCAATCTATCGGCTCCTTATCACTAAAATCATTCAGTATGGCAAAACGAATGTCTGTCCAGAGGGCCCTAGAAATTATTTTAGAAGAGAAAGAATCTACTATGGAAGGAGTGCCTCTGGAAGATGACGCATGCTCTGAAAATGAGGATCATCTCTCAGTTAATTCGGAATCTGAGACTGAATTTGAGTGTGAGATTGACCTTCAGCCTGCCCCAGCACCAGCCCGTCAGCAGCCAGCCCCAGGACCAGCTCGTCAGCAGCCAGCCAGAGGAGAAATACGGACAGCAAAAAATGGAGATATTGAATACATCGCCAAGAAGAAGCGATGTGATGTGTGTGGACCAAAGCAGGATCGAAAGACTCAGTTCACGTGCTACAAGTGCAGAAAATTCATTTGCAACACACACTGTCAGACTGTGCCCCTCATGTGGTGTGTAGATATTGTGTTCAATCAGGGCCGTTTGAGTAATGACTGGGTCTCTGAACAAAAGTCCAGTGAAAGGGCCCTCCAGTTTTTCATGACTGGACTGCATTTGCCCCCTCCTTGTGGCTGGGCCCCAGAAAGCTTTGCTGTTTTCCGCCTTATTGTGGGCATGTGTTCATTGTTAAATTTGTGTTCTGTATCCTAATTTCAATTGTATTTAAATCAATAAACACCAATATTGAAGACAGCCATGTCTCCTTTATATTTGTTGAAGATAAACATGATTTATTCCTCCCAGTTTTGATTATTACTGATTTGTTTGACCAAAATCACATTTCATCACAAAAAACGAATACTAATGAATGTGATTTAGCAGGGGTAAATGGCACATATTAAACATATATGCAATATGTTATGGTCTATATTGCTTGTGATTAAGATAAGGTCAACATCTGTGAAGTATTTTTACATAAATTGTTATGACTGTATTGTTTAAAGCCCCCAATAATGGTATGGGGCCACCAGACCCGCGAAAAGGTCCTGAGTAACAGAAATATGTCCGCCGCACAAGGGTTAAAATAAAGGGTTCTAAAATGGATAAACTTACCATTCACAAAGACATATCATATATGACATGAATTGTTGCTTAACTTGAGTTGCACAACTTTGAGGTCTAAACTATCTGAAATGTGGTTTTATTGTTTTTTTTACATTTCTTTACATTTTAAAATTATTTTTCTTTTTTTAAAACACACTAATTAACACAAAATAATCATTTAATCAAGGACTTAAACTAATGAAACAAAGACATCAAAAGAATGAAAACAAACTAAGAAAGAGTGATTACAAAATATTCCAAAAAGACCTTACAAAACTGAACAAAATCTATTTCTAAAACAAAGAAAAACTAAGGTGAATTAAAAGACAAAGGAATGGTAAAGAAAAAAGTCAATTTCGCACAGGTTTTACTGTCCCGAGAGGCCCCTGTGTCCCTTCTGTGTCCCTTGGGGAACTATCTGAAAGTCCCCCAAAACTATCTGAAAGCTAAATAATAATACTACATTTCAATGTCAAACATTTGCAGTATAAATTCCCCCAGTCAGAAAGAGTGCCCTGGATACATCACTGAATCCAGATCCCGTTTGGAGTTGTGCACTAAATGTTACAAACTACCATTCTTCAAGACACTGATGTAACAGAAATCCCCAAATGGAATTACTGAGGGGTCATCTGATCTTTTGTTGGCAGCATTTGAATTAGTCTATATTTATTACGAAAATGCATTCCACAACAACATCCTGAAAAGCCTGGTATTGCCTGGTGGTCCCTCGGAGTTCTACCCGAGCCCAGCCGTGCTTTGTACCACAGCCATTGCACTCCGGCTGTGCTGACTCCTGCAAATTCCCCAAATGTAGGAATCTGGACAGCATAATCTCTGGGCCTTAAAAAATAATTATACTGTATTTGAATTGTCCAACATTGTGAAACAGCGCCCCCTTTACAAAAACACTGTGAAAAAGCTTACAGCACCTGGTATTCCCAGGCGGTCTCCCATCCAAGTACTAACCAGGCCCGACCCTGCTTAGCTTCCGAGATCAGACGAGATCGGGCGTATTCAGAGTGGTATGGCCGTAAGCAACAGTCAGGGTGCAAAATGCGATATTTAAACTGGTGGCAATGATATGGCTGAGAACACACCACATTCAAACTTGCAACTGCGCTCTTGATATGAAAAAATGTACTTTAAACATAAAGATACTTACCAAGGCATAAAAACGAATGAATCACCAACAAATGTATTTTAAGAAAAAAGTTTGCATTTGCTGAAAGCCTCAAAAGACAGAAAATTTAATTGATCAGCCCAAACACGAACATCAGCCTGCTCTAACATCAAGGTGTGTCAGCACAGATCTCTGACAACATGCTACAGCCATGTACAATATCTACTCTGTGTCAAACAACATCGGATTGTTTAAGATTCAGATCAGATTGTTTAAGATTCAAACCCCTCAAATAATTCATAATCTTAGAGTAATTCTGCATATTAAAGTTGCACTTTTCCAACATGTGTCCTATTTGGGACCACATTTCTCGTATCAATCTTTCAACATAGCTTGTCCATAAAGTGTGTCTTAACATAGCAGACCTTTTTTTAAACTGTAAATGGACATATACATAATAATTCATAGTTCTCAAAGTAATTGACCACTAAACAGAGTCATGGCTAACTAACTGTGCAGTCACAGTCACTCAATGATAGTGTCACACACAAATCACTTTGATTCTCACTATGGGAATAAATGTTATAATGTTGCGTGTAATATAGTGCCCTCCATAATGACCAATCATTTATTTATTTGCCTCTTTAAATAACATGTGGTTTAAGTGCACATTGTCAGATTTTAACAAAGGACATTTTTCATACATTTTGGTTTCAGCATGTTGAAATGACAGCAGTGTGTATACAGTCAAAAAAATCTCAGAGTTTGGAGTTTGACAATTTATCTGCAACTCTGCAAATTTATCAAAATGTAGAATTTTGAGGTCTAATTCAAATGTAATAAAATGCACAGTCATTAGAAAAGGCACTTGTAATTCTCAATTATGGACAAAATCAGTGGTCTCGTGTCAGGAACCTTTGGATTTAAATTGAGTTATGTTTGTGCAAAGAAAAAAAGTATCTTGATTTTTTATAGTAATCTCTTAGGGGTATCCATAAAATAAATGGTCCAACGTAGCTATACAAAAATCAGAAGTTGGTGAGCCCGATGCCATTATAGTAGACCTCCCAAATGGCATTGAGATTGGTTTTGAAATGGACGAGATATTGAGGTTCAAAATTAAAAGGCCAATATAAGAAGAATTTGAAAAACGATATAAAAAGGAATGAAATATCTCGCTAACAGACATCTCGCTAACAGACCTCAACATTCAGCACTAAAATGCCCTGACAAACACAATGGGACGAGATGGGGGCATATTCAGAGTGGTTTGGCCATAAGCACATGGCATGGTGCTAAATTGAAGATTGATACTGGCAGCAATGATAGGGCTGAGAACATAGCATAGTCAAACTTGCAACTCAAAAACTACTTTAAATGTAATGACACTGCTGTTTTACATAATTGTTTTACATAGGAATATTTCAAGTCCCGTACAACGCAAGTGGCTTCAAGTCACTACGACCAAATGCCGAAATCGAATTCCCACAACGATGCTCGCTCCATACAAATAGTAAAAAAGTATTGGCCTAAGAAAGAAGGCAATATGACAGGAATTTGAAAAACACCTGATAGAAAATTGAATTAGAAATCCTGGCCCAGCTGTAAAAAAGTAAAGTGATAATACTGCGTTTGGCATAGTGCAACAGCGCCCCCTGTGCAAAGACATCTTGGAAAAAAGCTAACGGGACCAGGCTCCGTAGTAACGTCATCAAACAAACAAACGCATTTGTACAAAATATTGTGCAGTAACTATAACCAACACTGGAGTAAAACTTATAGTAACAACCAAAGCAAATACTACAATCTGAAATATGTTACTAACAGATGACCTTCAGGATTAAAAACGCCCTGACAGGCAGAGTGAAAAAGAACTGACTTTAAACCAATGAATCAGGGGAGAGCGCGAACGCAGTCCCCACTACCAGAAATTATGCAGTCGAGATTCCCACATTTGGGGAATTCGCAGGGGTCAGCACAGCCGGAGTGCAATGGCTGAGCCTCGCCCTGGGTGAACCACCTTCTTGATCATGGTATCTCCCCTGCCAGGTAAGTATGAGTTGTACACATCAGGGAAGGGAGTCCTACTCTTTAGCATACATTTCACACTGACGGGTACCACATTCTACCAGTCACTCGAGTGACCATTTCTTGCAACTTCAGCAAATCAGATTACCACTTTTAACCCAGTAAGTAGTTCAGATAGGTCAACTGTCTATTTTTTCCACAATCGTCTGATGCGGTTTTTTTGTATCTTCCCACAATGCACCGGTATGAATTCCCCCAGTCAGAAAGAGTGCCCTGGATACATCACTGAATCCAGATCCCGTTTGGAGTTGTGCACTAAATGTTACAAACTACCATTCTTCAAGATACTGATGTAACAGAAATCCCCAAATGGAATTACTGAGGGGTCATCTGATCTTTTGTTGGCAGCATTTGAATTAGTCTATATTTATTACGAAAATGCATTCCACAACAACATCCTGAAAAGCCTGGTATTGCCTGGTGGTCCCTCGGAGTTCTACCCGAGCCCAGCCGTGCTTTGTACCACAGCCATTGCACTCCGGCTGTGCCGACTCCTGCAAATTCCCCGAATGTTGGCATTTTCGAATGCATAATCTCAGGGGGCTTAAAAAATATATAATGTACATGAATTGTTCAACATTGTGAAACAGCACCCCCTATACAAAACACCGTGGAAAAAGCTTACAGCACCTGGTATTCCCAGGCGGTCTCCCATCCAAGTACTAACCAGGCCCGACCCTGCTTAGCTTCCGAGATCAGACGAGATCGGGCGTATTCAGAGTGGTATGGCCGTAAGCAACAGCCGCGGTGCAAAATGCGATATTTAAACTGGTGGCAATGATATGGCTGAGAACATACCACATTCAAACTTGCAACTGCGCTCTTGATATGAAAAAATACATCAAATGTAATGACACCACTATCAAGGCATAAAAAGCAATATTCTCATGGCAGCAGATGTAATATGAACTGTGGGAATTATGGACATGTTTTACATAGGAATATCAAAAGTCCCGTAACATGCAAGTGGCTTCTAGTCACTACTGCCAATGGTCTCTGAGCAGTCTCAAACATCTCTGGGTAGTCAAGGATTAGTGTTAATCACTACACTGGTCACCAAAACATGGTAGACAGACTAATACGATAATTTAGCAGTGCATCACTTAAACTAGTGGGAATAAGTGCATTCAACTTGAAGTTTTCAATACATTTTTTTTTCAAGTTTTCAAGACATAGAAAACTCTTGTCCTAGCCTGCAGTGCAACGAGAGGAATCCTCCTCCTTCCAATCTATTATGCAACTATAAAAGTGAACTAGTTCACTCTGTTCAACAACCTCTGGCCACCTTTAGGTCTTGCTTATCCCACTTTGGTGCCCCGTTGATGGATTGAGCTCCCCACAAGAGTCAGGACAGGAAACTGTGCCTTGCCTGTTTAGGCAGCATCAGGCTCAACAGACCCGGAAATGTGAGCATTTATTCCGAGAAAAAGCGATGGAGTGAATTTAGTGCCAATACTATTTACATGCGTTTCACAACCGCAAAACACAATTCACGAGTTTTATGAATCAAACAACGACACATCCCGTTTTGCAGATCAGAAACCAATCATTACAAACAACACATCTCAAGCTGAGGTCAGACAAATGTGTTCATTTCATCACAAAACTACAAAACATGTTATATAGATCTCATCCTGTTATATAGAACTACAAATTACAAACTACAAAGACACACAAACATAGGAAACATTTTGGCACCATTTGTGTACAATCGGGGGAAAAGACACATTGGGCGCGTGCCCCAATCAAAATTAAAGTAACTACAGCTTGAGATTTGTAGTTTGCAATTTGTAGTTTAAGATCTGTAAAACACAGGTTATGAAATAAGTCAATATTGGCATATAATGAGCCCCAACATGGAACGTTTTAATGTTCACCCTCACAATTAATTTTGTACTTACTAATACTTATCTTCAAACGCCCTCTGGCACCTCCTAAGACATGTAAGGTTACATACTGTAGTAGGCCCATGGAAAGTACAGCCAAAGATGAAGGTCCCAGAGCCTCAACGTCATCTATAAAACTTTCCTGGTCTTGGATTAAATGGTATTAAAATGTTTCCCAACCTGTATCCAGGGACAGTCAGCGTCAGCATCATGTAGTCCGTGTCCAAGTCTCCCGGGGTCGTGTAGATGTACTCCCCAGCGACTTCCCAAGCTGACAATATGTCCGACACCACAAGGTCAATAACACAGCAGTCAATATGACCTATGGTACAACCGTTTACATTTTTATAATGTGGCTATTTTGTTAAATTTTGTTTTGGGAAAATCCTGCATAGTATGCCTTTGTCCGTCAGGTGTTTAATGGTTAACTCGCCTAATTTCTGAAGACCTATCACATCATTATGTAAAAAATGACATACAAACGTACTAACATTAGTTACTAACTCTGGCTTCTAAAGTGGGTAGGCAGCAGTCGAACAAAGGTTGAACACATATTTTGAACGTGCTTTTCAAAATCGTTACTTAGTTAGCGACAGCTAAAAAAAAAATTTTAAACTCAAGGAAGAACTGATTGAGCGAACGCGTTTCATTTCAATATACAACCAGACGACTGTTGGGCGTAAGAACAGTCAAACTGACCTCGATAATTTAGGTACTTGGCCATTCTGCTTTGGATACCAACGCAAATAAATCCCTGCTTTGCACAACCACCGCTTAACGAGCGCCCGGCACCGGTGCATTGAAAAAGATTTTGCTGGAATCTTTACCACGTTAAATACTCCCAAGTGCAAATAGCGGTTCATACTGTTTATGCTGTGTTGCTCTGTGTCGCAGACAAGATGAGTTATTGTATTTATTGCGGTGATATGCAGGTATGATGGCTTTTAAACGTTGTGAACGATTGTTTGAAATGAAAACGCCAAGATGACTTTGAGATTATTGTTTCGATGGTGGTTTAGCGAGTTCTGCCTTGGTGCTGCCACCCTGTGGACTGGTTGAAATAATGTCATCTTTACACAATGAGAACCTGTTTCAGAAGTTTGTTTCCTGCTAGCTGATCGATCATGTTTATCTTTATTTCATGTACAATATGCACTCTTTCGTTCAATTATCCTATTATTCACTATATTTATTTCTACCAATGTCAGAATTCCAACACACACAGTTGCCGTTCTTTCTAACCGAAGAACTAGGCCAGCTTTTGTACAACCAGGCCAGTGGCATACAAGTGATCTACAACTGCCTGATAAAGAACATAACCCGTTTATATTTTTAAACACGTTGTTCAACGAACGACTGTTTAACATGCATTACATGTACACAGGTAAATACATTTATGGTAACACTTACTTTGAACATTTTTGTTACTTGTTCGGCAGCTAACAATGATCCACAGCTACTTATGTGGGATAAACTCAGCGCATATCGATAACGAGTAACCTTGGGGCTTGTTTTAGAGAGCCCTCTACCGGATCCCGAAGCACATTTCGACACCCCGCCAAATAGCATTTAGAGGACCATCATGAAAATATGTTTTGCTACATTACGTATAAACATCGGGACACATTGATAGCATACATCGGTGAATCTGGTGTCCTGTAATTAGCTACACGAAGTTCAATATGGTAAGCAATACGGCTGACAGTCAAGAACCCAGCTCTCAATTCTCAATTCAAAGTCACAGGATCGAGCACAACTACACATCTGTACCCTAAATTATGAAGTGCATATTGCCTTTACCTGTGTTCCTCTCAGCGTCACTGTACTCCCGGCTGAAAACCGAACTCCTCATGTTGCTGGGCATTGTATTCCACCACTTGTACACGAATCCCACCATTGGCTCAGTGCCAGCCGGACATGGCGAGCATGCTGCAGACACAACAATGTTTCAGTGTTGTTTTTAAACACAGATTTCAGCTGTAAAACTCGTATTGCAGCACTTATGGCGCTGACATTGGTTTTACACATTATGGAAGTTCTCATTCAGCTGCAGCCTATGTACACTACGGGTCTCAATACTCAACAACTACAAAAATTGGTTAATCTATGATGCTGTACTGGTAAAGTGGAAAAAAATAAACAGACCGTTACTGTTACTGAGAATTCTTCCCAGCCTTTCAGTTTTGGCCAAACATGGATTGGCAATACATTTTAAATTAATGAAAATATGCTAGCTTTGAAATATAATGGATATTGGGTGAAACATACAATATTCAACAGAGATTAAAGAATTGGTCTCTCACAATAGATAGATTGTGTAAATGCTTGAAAGAATACCTTCCTTAAGATGTACATTTTTACATTATACAGTCCCCTCCAAAAGTATTTGAACAGCAAGGTCAATTTCTTTTGCTATTCACTGAAGACAATTGAGTGTCTGGTCAAAAGATGTACATGAGATGACAGATGTTTATCTAGATTTGTTAAACAGCTTAGAACGTATCACCTTTTGTATCAGACCCCCCATTTTTTTAGTTGAGCGAAAGTGTATGTGACTGACAGGTGTTTCTTGTTGCCCAGATGTGTCCTGTCAGGTTGATTGGTGAAACAATAAATAGTTCTGAACATCTGCTCTCGGTTTTAGCCTTGGGTTTTGCCTGTGAAGACTGCATTTGTGTTAAGAAGGCACGGTGACACTGACGGAACCTCAGGAGGACTTCCTTTAAGCAGGGAATGCACCAAGCGGACGGTCGGCCAACGACCGCAACGGCCGTGCGTGGAGGTAGTTTTGTTTTCAAAACCTGAATCGACTGCCAGTCACCAACGCTATTAGAACCTGCATGCATTCGTCCAGGCGGATGAATGAGGACAAACAAGTCTTCGGCAGAGCTTTTTGTGTTGTGCTGCAGCGTGGACCACCGCAACTATGATAAGGGTTAAAAAGAAGTGGGACTCCCTCCGGACTCAATACACGCGCCCCAGGCTCATGGCGACTGGCATTCGCCGAAGCGCAGAATGCCACTGAGGAGGTGACTGAGTGAAAACTGAGGGACTCAGAGAGTCGGGACGGATCACTCCTGACCAGTGCCCATGAGACCCCACCAGTTGCAGGCCGCGGTGAGTAGATGTTGGGGCGTCCGTTGGCCTGGTGTATTCCCTGCTTCAGACAGTGTGAAGTTGGGTCCAGTGGAGAGCCTGATTACCTCGGCCACCCTTGCTGGTGGAGAGGGCACACGCACCTGGGCTGCGTTAACTAATCAGCCCCGGTGCTTAGAGGTGCCCTCGTCTCCACAGGACGGGACCGAGATCGGGAGAACGCTCCAAGAGCGGCGTGGTGGAGGTTTTATTTCATTTTGTTTATCCCTGAAATGTAACTGCTGATCTCCTGTTGTATATTTTGCAGAGAATGTTGCGAAAAACTAAAAACATCCAGTGAGCATTAGTTCTGCAGGCAGAAACGCCTTGTTAATAAGAAAGGTCTGATAAAAAAAGGGCCAGACTGGTAAAAGCTAACAGGAAGGTGACAGTAACGCAAATCGCCACATATTACAACAGTGGTATGCAGAAGAGCATCTCTGAGCACACAATGTGTCAAACCCCTTCAGTAGATACAGCAGCAGAAGTCTAAAAAAGAAGTCTGATACATACCTAATAAAGTTTTCACTGAGTGTATTTGCAACAGTTTGCAATTAATTCCATTTTTTCTTTTTTCTTGAATGAAATAAAAAACAACATTTCTTGAATTTATTTCTTGACTGAAGATATAGAAGTGCTACATCATTCATTTCACAGTAGTCAACATTGTGGCTCAGCAAAGACTTCTTGGGAATGAACAGCAGGCAGATTGACCCCATGAACTTTCAATAGCACAGTGGGATTTGGCTTTTGGGCAGAGTGTGAGGTGGGATGTGCACCTGTCCCGTTGGAGTAGGAGCCCTGGGGGCAGGGCTGGCAGGCCGAGGTGTTGGTGGAGAAGAACCCAGGGTTACAGGGCGGGCATGTCTCCATCTCTCCCGAGGTAGGAAGCTGCACTGCCCCCTCCAGGCTCTCGCTGCAGATCTTTGGCTCGATCCACTTGTACATCAGCTGGGTCTGAGAAGCATACGTGCAGGAAGCGCCTGTCAATGTCTTTAATCTGCCAATTCAATAAATGGTGAATCTTGTGCTAATTATTTGTGAAGTCTACCCTTCTGGGGGGAAAAAAACAGCTCAAGCTAGGTTTTGAAACAGCTGGTAGCTGGTTGACCAGTTCATACCAGCTCCCAGCTTGACATGGTTTAGCTGGTTGACCAGCTCCCATCTTGACATGGTTTGACCAGCTCAAGCTATGTTTTGAAACAGCTGGTTGCTGGTTGACTGGCTAGGCAGCTTTTGATCAGCTTTCTGGTTGACAGCTCATACCCAGCTAGACCAGCTTTATGACTGACTTGGCCATGTTGGTTGACCAGCTTTAAGGACCAACTTGGTCATGCTGGTTGACCAGCTCATACCCAACTAGACCAGCTTCATGAACAGTTTGGCCATGCTGGTTGACCAAGCTCATACCCAGCTAGACCAGCTTTACCAATTTTCAGCTTGACCAATATCTGGATTTTCCAGCAGGGTAATGCACTTCAATGAAAGTGGGTCAGTGGACATGCCTGTAATTACCACAGATTTGACAGTACCTTCCCGCTGTTGTCACACGGGGTATGTGTGTAAAAGTAGTCACTGGTTCTGCATGGCGGCCGCAGCAGGCAAGTCTCAGACGCATTTCCTGAAGTGCAGAAGAAAACGTTGGTGAAGAATTTAAGCCAACAGAAGTATCAGAAAGTTCTTTAAAATGGTGCTTGACTTTAGTCAAGAGCACAGTTACATTACATTACATTACATTAATGGCACTTGGCAGACACTCCAGAGCGACGTACAGTTGATTAGACTAAGCAGGAGACAAACCTCCCCTGGAGCAATGCAGGCCCAACGGCTGTGCAGATGTGGCTACACCAGGGATCAAACCACTGACCTTGCGTGTCCCAGTCATGTACCTTAATCACTATGCTACCGGCCAACCAGTTACAACCATCAATGCTACCAGTGACCCATTTACAAATGAATAGCCCAAGTCTCTTGGAAATTCAGGTGTCTTCTAAAATTTTATCTTTGGCTGCCACATGCCTGCAAAATCATACTCTATATTATACTGTATATCATACAGAATAATCTTTCCAAAAAACAGCTCTCACACAACAATCTGCTTTCTGAGCCAAAACATCTATTCACAGGACTACATCTCACCAGGTTGGGCTGATATGTTGTACTTCCTGTAAGACCTGGCAGTGACAGTTTAATTTCACCAGGTTGGGCTGTTATGCTGCACTTCCTGCATGAGCTGGCAGCGACAGCTTGAGGCGTGGGCAGGGGGTTACCTGAGTACTGATCCGGTGGGCACTGCTGGCACACAGTGGCTCCTTTGTTGGAAAAGGAATTGGCTGGGCAGGGGCTGCAGTGGGCGGAGCCGTTTTTAGCACTGTAGGTGCCAGGTTTGCAATGGAAACACTCTGATGTGTAGGCAACACCTGGAGAGACAGGTATTTCTCAGGTCATTTCACCCTTCTTATGAAAATATTATTCTTATTATTATTATCATTATTATTATTCCACCTGTGATGATGATGTTCTTGATGAGCACTGGTTTGAGCGCACTGGTGACCATGGCGAAGGTCGTGGTCTTCCAGTACAGCACGTTATTCCCACGCTTCAGCTGCAACTGAGCAGGGGCCGGTATTAGTGTTCCACACTACATAGGACCCAGTATCACTGTTCCACACTACATAGGGCCCAGTATCACTGTTCCACACTACATAGGGCCCAGTATCACTGTTCCATACTACATAGGGCCCAGTATCACTGTTCCACACTACATAGGGTGCAGTATCACTGTTCCACACTACATATGGTGCAGTATCACTGTTCCACACTACATAGGGTCCAGTATCACTGTTCCACACTACATAGGGTGCAGTATCACTGTTCCACACTATATAGGGTCCAGTATTAGTGTTCCACACTGCATAGGGCCCAGTAGCACTGTTCCACACGACATAGGGTCCAGTATTACTGTTCCACACTACATAGGGTCCAGTATCACTGTTCCACACGACATAGGGTCCAGTATTACTGTTCCACACTACATACGGTCCAGTATTACTGTCCCACACTACATAGGGTCCAGTATTACTGTTCCGCACTACATAGGGTCCAGTATTACTGTTCCACACTACATAGGGTCCAGTATTCGTGTTCCACACTACATACGGTCCAGTATTAGTGTTCCACACTACATAGGGTCCAGTATTAGTGTTCCACACTACATAGGGTCTAGTATTAGTGTTCCACACTACATAGAGCCCAGTGTTACTGTTCCACACTACATAGGGTCCAGTATTACTGTTCCACACTACATAGGGCCCAGTATTAGTGTCCCACACTACATAGGGTCCAGTATTATTGTTCCACACTACATAGGGTCCAGTACTAGTGAAAGCACCACAAGTGGGAATGTCAGGTCAGTCTGGCCGAGGGTATCTCCTAACAAAATAAGCCATAATTATAATGGAATATGAATAATGTGATGTATAAGATAACAGACGGCACTCACGTAGTGTGTGTTCCAGTCACTCTCGCTGTTTTTAATCCACCGGTTTCCCCATTCGGTGGACTGGCACTGGTCATTCTGAACCTGAGGTAACAAGGAATAGGTTTTATTCAGCCTCTCTGACCAGGAATTCTGATCTGGGATCAGTACAGTCTATTAACAATAGATTGGGATTCATATGAAGACGTGAAGAGGAAACGTGGTCCTGTTTCAGCACTCTGAGATGCTTGTGAAATGAGCCCAGAACTCCAGTGCTGCTTGCAATGAATGTTCACCACTTTGATGACACAACATCTACAACCATTTCCTCGACTAATCTCTGGCTGTGAAACCGGCCTGATGAGACATCTTCTGTGCATCTTCTTTCAGGTACACTGGGGAAAACACTTTCCTTTCCCTATTGTGATATTGTTAGCTTAGCCAAAGGTCACAGACACAAATGTCAACAGGGAAAATGATCATGTTTGCTTAAGAACAGGAGGTAAAAGAAATCTAACAGGATTGTGTTGTTCTCACTTTTCAACCGTAATCTATTTCCCTGTCAAGGTTTGTGCGTCAGAAATGAATTTTTCATATCTCTAACACATGCATGGTCTAACTGACTGAGAGCTGAGCTGCATAAATGACTCTCTGGACTGTGATACAACCTTGAAGATGCAAGTCTGTGTAGGTTTTGAGGCAGCAGAGGGAACACTCAGTATGTGTAGGTTTTGATATTTGCAGAAGAAGTGCTCAGTATGTGAAGGTGTGCCAGAGGGAACACTCAGTATGTGAAGGTTTTCAGACAGCAGAGGGAACACTCAGTATGTGAAGGTTTTGGGGCGAGCAGAGGGAACACTCAATCTGAAGGTTTTGGGACAGCAGAGGGAACACTCAGTATGTGAAGGTTTTCAGACAGCAGAGGGAACACTCAGTATGTGAAGGTTTTCAGACAGCAGAGGGAACACTCAGTATGTGAAGGTTTTGGGGCGAGCAGAGGGAACACTCAATCTGAAGGTTTTGGGACAGCAGAGGGAACACTCAGTATGTGAAGGTTTTGAGACAGCAGAGGGAGCACTCGGTATGTGTAGGTTTTGATATGAGCAGAAGAAGAAGTGCTCAGTATGTGAAGGTTTTGGGACAGCAGAGGGAACACTCAGTATGTGAAGGTTTTGAGACAGCAGAGGGAACACTCACGTAAAACTCAAAGAAGATGCTGTTGTCAGGGTAGAAGTACTCAAAGGACACAGTGCCGGCCTGCTTGAGGCTGACTGCATAGGTGAGGATGGAGGTGCACTCGTCCAAATTCGAGGTGATGTAGTCCCCCTTTGGATTCCAGGTGGAACTGTGAACATAACAGAACATGCTCAAAAACATGTGACCCGGCAACTCCACAGAACACCACAACAAAACCCAGCATCTCCTTATGACCTACTGTATGATGTGTTGTGCATCAGCATGGGCCATACAAAATGTCTGTAATCTCATTAAAATTCTCAGGCTAAATAACTACATGCATCTCTGATTCTAGTCCAAGAAATTTGTTTTTACTGACTTGCAGCAGTTGTCAGAAGGGCTATTATTGTTTTTACTGACTTGGAGTAGTTGTCAGAAGAGCTGTTGTTGTTTTTACTGACTTGGAGCAGTTGTCAGAAGGGCTGTTATTGTTTTTACTGACTTGGAGCAGTTGTCAGAAGGGCTGTTGTTATTTTTACTGATTTGGAGCAGTTGTCAGAAGGGCTGTTGTTGTTTATACTGACTTGGTGCAGTTGTCAGAAGAGCTGTTGTTGTTTATACTGACTTGGTGCAGTTGTCAGAAGGGCTGTTGTTGTTTATACTGACTTGGTGCAGTTGTCAGAAGGGCTGTTGTTGTTTATACTGACTTGGTGCAGTTGTCAGAAGAGCTGTAGCCGCTCAGGTCCGTCCCGTAGCTGACGAACCCCGCAGGGAGTCGGTCCCACTCGTCGAACCTCACGCCAGTGCCCAGCGAGTAGGTCCCCTCTGCACACCTCTGGCACTCCTGTGTGGTCATGTCCAGGTACTCCCCTGTCTTGCAAGAAAACGCTGCAGGAAGCCAGAAGGACAATGGATATTTCATTGAATTTGTTATTTAGCTTTTTATCCAAAGCGACTTACAGTTGATTGGGCTAAGCAGATGACAATCCCGCCCCCCCCCCCCCTTCCCTGGAGCAATGCGGGGTTAAGGCTCAAGGGTCCAACAGCTGTGCGGATCTTATTGTAGTTCCTGGGGATTGAACCACCAACAACCAACAACCAACCACCAAACCTTCCAGGTCCCAGTCATGTACCTAAGCCACGAGGGTACAGGCTGCCCCCCAAAGGATAGGAGACTTAAACCAGAACACTCACACAACTAGATAAACACATACACAGACATGGTGTAACTCAAAGCAGGCACAGATATTTAATATATCTTGTTTTATTTCTGTTTTTATCATTTATTCATTTTATTTATATTGTGTTGTGCGTAGCATACTTGTGTATACTGGCCTGCTGCAAAACCAATTGCCAAAGAGTATGACAAAAATCTACTGATTTGACTCTGTCTCTTCAATGACAATGGCCGCTGAATTTGAAAGAGATGCAATACCTAAAGCTACAGCAAATTACATTTGACAAAAGCAGCAGTATTTCAATAGACTAGAGCTGCAAACAAACAGAGCTAGCGATCATTTGTAAATCTGTCATGAATTGTACATAGAGGTCACTGAATGATGCCAATTGGTCATGAATGGTTACGAGTGGTCATGAACGGTTGTAAGAGATATGAATGGTTATGAATGGTTATGAAGAGCTTGTTGTCGTTCGTGAGAGGGACTCACAGCATTCGGTGCCTTTGACGGGGTTTGGGAGTCCGGTGCAGGTCCCAGGCTTGTTGGGTATGGCCACCCTCCAGCGAGAGGCCAGTATGTCACATTCCGTGTACTCAAAGTGGTAGTCTGACTGCAGGACACAACACATTTTAACACGATTATTAGCAAGACGCTAACGCTAATGCTAAAGACGCTAAATATCAACTGCTGCATTCTGCAGCTTTCTGCTTTAAAACAAGGTGCCCCATGAACATTCCATTCCATTACATTACATTAATGGCATTTGGCAGACGCTCTTATCCAGAGCAACGTGCACTTGATAAGACTAAGCAGGAGACAATCCTCCCCTGGAGCAATGCAGGTTTAAGGGCTTTGCTCTGTGGATCTTATTGTGGCTACACCGGGGATCGAACCACCGACCTCGCGGGTCCCAGTCATGTACCTTAATCACTACGCTACAGGCCGCCATTTCAGTAAAAAGAAAAAAGAATGTACAGATACAGGTATGTTTATGTTAATTTTGTTTTATGCACACAGTTTCGGGTTTGTGAGTTGCCAGCATCCACACCATCATATGCGCAGTGCAGTCTGGTCTGTACATATTTGTATCAGGTGCCAGGAACCAATCGCAACCCAGAAGTAGGCAGAATAGATGTCTTTATTAATTGACCTGCAGGAAAGGCAGGCAGTGGTCGAATTCTAGGAAACGGGTACAGTGAGGTAATCAAGTTAAGAGGCAAAAGAGGCAAAAGTCCAAACACGGGAATGCAGTCCAAACAGGCAAAGGCACCGAACATAATCCAAGAATCAAAATCCAAAAGTCCAAGCAAAGTCCAGTAACAGATAATCAAACAGGAAAATCCAAAACCAGACGTCGGGGTACACAAAAAGAGTCAAGACACAGAGCAGGAAGGCAGAAACCACAGATAAATTAACTGAAATGAGGAACAGGTGCAGGTGCAGGGAAACAGGTAATGAGACACAGGTTAATGAAAGACTACAGAAAGTGAACTCGGCAGAAATTGAAAACGCTATGACAGGAGAGCACGGAGTGTGACAATTTGGACAGTGACCCTATTTTTTAATTGTTTACTTCAGTAGATTGGATTTGAAATGAAACGATGAAAGTGAGTACGATGTTAAAGTACAATGTCAGCATTACGGTTTTGTAATTTAAGGCTATTTGCATCTCTATCAGGCGATTGTAGGTATCAGTCTCTCCATGCTAATGTGTGGTGACTGTTCTGCCATAAAATGGCTGCAGAGTACAGTTCAGAAAATCCAGGATATCAAAGTAAAAGTCAGTATTTTGTGCCAAGCACCTGGATTTGCTCATTAGAACAGCTATTCAGCCAGAAGGAAGAATAAAATGGAAAATGGTTGCCATTTTTATAGCGCCTTTATCCAAAGTGCTTTACAGTTGATTTACCCATTCATACACACACTCACAGTGATTGGCTGGCATGCAAGGCACCAACCAGCTTGTCAGGAGCATTTGGGGGTTAGATGTCTTGCCCAAAAACACTTTGACACGCCCAGGGCGGGATCGAACCGGCAACCCTCTGCCAGATGTCTGTTCTTACTGCCTGAGTCAATGTCGCCCCCCATTGGTGGAGTTGGTGAATTAATTGGTAAAATCAGCTGGAAGAGTTCATGGGTAGTAGAAACACAAGGCAGGACATTCACGTTTGGACCCCTGGCCTTTCCACCTCTGGCGGTGTCACCCACGTGGGTTCTGCACACTGGAAACGGTTGAGGTGAATTTGCCTCTTCATTGTGAAACACTTTGAGATCATATAAGGAAAAGCACTATATACAGTGCAGTCTGTAAGTATTTGGACAGGCACACTTGTTTGTTGTTTTTGCTTTGCAGTTGAAATAAAACAATGTGGTTGAAGTGCAGACTTTTAGCTTTAAGCTTTTTGGTCCCCTGCAATTGGGGGGACTATGTATAAAAAGGGACACGCTTCACCCAGGAATCTGAAAACCCTCATATTAAAGCGTATAAACTATATACTAGTTTAGCACCAACAAATACAGAGCATGTGAATAGTATCACTGACTCCCCTGAATGAGTTAACAAATAAATATCAGAGAACAGTGTCATATCGCATTCTAAACAAGGATATAAGCAATTTATCACAATGTTACCTCAGTAACATTATATATTGACCTCACACGGGTTACATGTGTTACAATGTGGGTGACATTAATGAATGCAAAATGAGCTGTAATTTTTGCAATATAGATATATACTTTTGTTTTTGTATGAAAATACAACATGTCTTTTACATGTTTCTAAAAAATATATATTTTTTTACTGTTTTGACTCTTTTTCATTAGTCATATCTGACCCCAGTTGGTCACTTGTGTATGTGAAATATGTTGGTCGCTTGAGGGTTAATGCTCTCAAATGACCAATATATTTAACATATAATGCTAATTAACAGCGAAACACACATTCATTTTAATGTGTGACTGTCAGAGGCTTCCTATGCAAATCTATCCAAAGACTTGCCATCTAGTGGAATCCAGTCATCGGCTCCTGCTGAATTTCCACCAAACAAAAAGACCATCCCTTTCTTTAAATAAAGGACAGGACAAATATTTGCGCAGGAGGCTGCCTCGCCAGCTTAATCAGCCACGCCAAGGATGTCCAGCTGTGAGTACGTTAAAATGGAAAGAGGCCCACTAGAGCTGTGCTTAAGTCTATCCAGGGGTGACAGTACATTACACTAGGAGACTGTCTGCATAAATCCATTAGCAAACAAAGAGGGCTGTTCCTTTACCACGTCTGCATCAGGAAACAGACACCTGCTGTTCTGATATCTTCTCGTTGCTTCTTGACGACTGACTTTGTTTACCTCCCATTTTGACAGACGCTCTTAATGTTCCCACTTAGAAAGAATGTGCAAAAAAAACACAGAAGACCAAAAAACTGTGAAGACGATCCCAAATGGTGAACAGTTCAATAACTGCCAATGACTAACTATCGGATGAGTGCTTGGAACGTTCTTGGACTCATCAAAGCAAGAAAAGGCAGCCTGGATTCCATATTTAAATTTGCCGTACTCAAATTGGCCTGACTGTAGCAAAAGCCAACTAAGCAACAATTAAAGTACTGGACTGACTCCTTTTCTTTTGTCTTAAGTGCAGATGCTGACCCTGGGGAAAAGTGGATTATTCTGTGCCATGTAGTTTAATTGGATTCAGTACAGTCTCCACCAGGGTTAATGTTTAACTCAAACAGGCCTTAAGGGTTCTTGTTTTGGCCGTGAGAAAGCAGTGGGGGAAAAGAGCAGCGTGTTTCACGCCCATGAACTGATCAGGCCAGGGAACAACTCTCACGAAATAATGGGGGCCCTGCAGCTCAAGCTAGGTTTTGAAACAGCTGGTCGCTGGTTGACCAGTTCAGACCAGCTCCATACTCAACATGGTTTGACCTGCTCAAGTTATCTTTTGAGTTTTACACTAAGGGGTAGCCTTGTTTTTACCGTAGATAGGAAAAAGTCAGCAAAAAGACCTGCTAGCATGTTTGTAGTCTGTGTCAGTGCCTATCCCCACTCTAGATTTTGCTCAATGTTTTACTTAAATATGGCAGTGTGTGTGCATGAAATATCTTCAGTTCAGATCAGCAGTTCAAACACTGAATCTGGCTGCCTCAAAGTGCTTGTCAACAAGAGGATATTTTCTTGCATTGGGACAAATAGTATTGTGATAATGTCAACCAAGATGAGGTGTGCTTTGTCCATCTGGCAGAAAACAGCACTGGCCTTCAGCTTGTTCATTTGTACATTGATGCTTTGATCCCTTGAGCTTGCATAATACAAGTCATGGCGAGGGGCAGATGGAATCATGGGTGCGCTACAATTAAGGACGCACTCCATGAAACCATAGCTCTTCCAAATCTCCATATTTGCACTCTGTAACCTAGGCAACTGGCCAGGCTGACCCACAACCGTCTCCGCTGAACAGGAGGGCCAAAATACACGTTGCATATAAAGCAAATTAGTGACACACGAGCTCAGCACTGTGTTCCTTTGGCTGGATTTGCTTCGGAGTGTGTTTGCCTTGAATCCGATGTACCAAGGTTTAGCTGACATGACATTAACAGTGCTGTTGCAGCGTAGGTTTCAGCTCCATGAGCAAGGACAGAGGTGGACAACGAGGGCTCGATTTCTGTATTTCATAGCAACTCCTGCGCTTTCTAATTTCATACCCCTGTCGATTATGAGATGACATTTCTTGAGCTCATGAAAGACAGCCGATGCATCTTCTTGTGTCCCAGTTTCACTGTGGTCTAATCTAAATGAACTGCATGCACCCACACTGGTTCAGTTAACCGTTCCCGGGTAATTTGTGGAAACAAAAGTCTGCATGCGCACAGGCCCTCTGGGAATATAACTGCCCAACTGCTCCAGCCTTTGCACTTTCAGTACCCAGCCTGAGAGTAGTTCCACAGGTACATGCATCAAATGCTAGTAAGTTCTTTAAAAAAAACAAAACAAATTTAGAATGTCTTAGGCATAATTTAATTAATGGTGTTGTTTGTTGTTGTTGTTGTTGTTGTTGTTGTTGTTGTCGGATATCTGGATTCAGAGTCTGATTTAATTTATTATCATATTATACTCTCACAGAGCACTTTATTAGGAACACCTACTTGTTCATGCAATTATCTAATCAGCCAATCATGTGGCAGCAGTGCAATGCATAAAATCATGCAGGTACAGGTCAGGAGCTTCAGATAATGTTCACATCAACCATCAGAATGGTGAGAAAATGTGATCTCAGTCATTTCAACCATGGCATGATTGTTGGTGCCAAACGGGCTGGTTTGAGTATTTATGTAACTGCTATCTCCTGGGATCTTCATGCACAACCATCTCTAGAGTTTACTCATTGTTTAATGGTGCAAAAAACAAAAAACATCCCGTGAGCAGCAGTTCTGTAGACGGAAAAACCTTGTTGATGAGAGAGGTCAGCGGAGAATGGCCAGACTGGTTCGAGCTGACAGAAAGGCTACGGTAACTCAGATAAACACTCTGTACAATTGCCGTGAGCAGAAAAGTATCTCAGAGTGCACAACACGTCGAACCTTGAGGTGTATGGGCTACAACAGCAGAAGATCACATCGGGCTCCACTTCTGGCAGCCCAGAACAGAAAGCTGAGGCTGCAGTGGGCACAGGCTCACCAAAACTGGACAGTTAAAAGACTGGTCTAATGAATCTCAATTTCTGTTGAGGCATACAGATGATGTTGGAGCCATTTAGGCCGACACGTTATTTATGTAAATTTTCTAATATAAATTTTTAATGATTAACTTAATGATATTGATTGCTTTGATTTGATTGTATAATTGATTGTATAATATTTGCTTCTAAGTTCATATTCTGTGCCACGAAGAATTGAGGCTGATATGAGAGCAAAGGGCGGTCCAACCCAGTATTAGTATAGTGTTCCTAATAAAGTGCTCAGTAAGTGTATATAGCTCAAACCAGCATCTGCATTTCTTAACGAATGATTGGAGTATGTCAGGACTATTTTTCCTGTATGATCCCATGAGTCCACACCCAAACCAAACTTATCCAGGTCTCAAAAAACAGCTCAATGTCATTGGCCGCTCAGTGTTTTGCATGTGCATTTACAAGAAACATCAAACAATCTGATTAGAGACCATTCATCCTTATCAAATGGCACAGTTGCCATGCAAATACCAGTAATAAAAGTATCTGATAATAGGGAAATACAGATGTGACCATTGTACAGCTACATGAATCTCGATGGGAGATTCACAGCACCATGAGGCCTCTTGGGTTTGTGTTTTTGTCTGCAAGAACAGACGTGTCACAGAAATACAACAGCCCTACACAAGGCTGTAAAACAAGCACTCAGACAACGCCACGTATGTTCACTTTACACAGGTATCAGCTAAATGGAGCGTGAAAAAAAAACTCTCAGATAAGGAGAGAAACTTCCAGATCCGGGCCTTTACTATGTTCTATTCTATTAAAGATTTACCGTGCCCACTATGATGTGATAGCAAAAATCAGCCAAGTGTGCATTAAAGAATGATCAATAAAAGATTGCCCAAAAGACTAAAAGCTGGGCGGGGGGCGGAGGGGGAGGTCCTGAAGTCAAATTAAGGAAGCAACAACAACAATGATGCATGGCGGCAGGTCCTGTGATGTTCAGAGTGTTTTCAGGAAAGGGAATAGACTGGGTGGTGTGTTTGTGAACTGGTCAAACTGGGCGAAAGTGAACTCACAGGACTGAAGGTCAGACGGACGACACTCGTGTTGAAAAGGACGTCACATTGAGGAAATCCAGCAACGGGTCTTTGAAATCTTTGAGATTCACTGTAGTGTAATCTTTGAACGAGCATCAAAAAATTTTGCATACAGCAGTATACACTCACAGAGCACTTTATTAGGTATTTATTAGACTTATTTTTCAGACTTCTACTGCTGTAGCCTATCCACTTACAGTTATGATGCGTTGTGTGTTCAGAGATGCTCTTCTGCATACCACTATTATAATGTGTGGTTATTTGCGTTACTGTCACCTTCCTGTCAGCTTTGACCAGTCTACCCATTTTCCTCTGATGTCTCTCATTAACAAAGCATTTCTGTCTGCAGAACTGCTGCTCACTAGATTTTTTTAAAGAGACTAGTCTAGAGACTACTGCGTGTGAAAATCCCAGATCAGCAGTTTCTGAGATACTCAAACCGCCCTCTCTGCCACCAACAATCATTCCATGGTCAAAGTCACTGAGATCACATTTTTTCCCCATTCTGATGGTTGATGTGAACATTGACTGAAGACCCATACCTACATGATTGTATGCATTGCACTGCTGCCACATAATTGGCTGATTAGATAATAGCATGAATAAGTCGGTGTAATAAAGTCAAAATGTTCCTAATAAAGTGCTTGGTGAGTGTATTTTCATGTGCTGCAGTATCTTCTCTGATCTCGGTGATGTGGAATCCTGTGAATTCGCAATCCCCCAGTCCCACCGGCCTGCAAAGGCGCCCCTATCCAGTCGAGCCGCTTTCCTGAAAATACTTTGAACCAGTGGGCCCTTGATTTGCATTCTGCGCTTTGAGCGAGATCTTGTTTCATGTTGCCAGTTTTGCATACCCATTTTCATGACAGTTACTGGCGGGCTTGGCACGGTCCTACATCAACAGGTGTTGAGCAGGGAACAGAAGCAGCAGAAGTAGTGCCGGCCACTTAAGAGTGGCGTCACTGGGCTTCCAACACTGAGGCTGAAAGCTTGAACCTCGGGAAAGGCCATGGCCATTACAGCCAAGTATGTATCCTGAACTGCTTCTGCAAATACATGGGATGAACCATGATGTCCTGCATTGCATATGTTTTTAATTGAGCTTTCCCCCAGTATGTGATAGCCCATAGCATTATATGACTACAGCAAGCGCTGAACTATACGGTGAAATGGAGAGTACGTGACAAAGAGGAACATTTTTCTCGTCATTTGGATCCGGACAATGGCCATGCTGACGTAGCTAGGATAGTACCGCAAGCTATATCTGAATTGCTGCGCCATTCTCTTAATTATGGTATCATATAACGGCTAGCATAGTGATTTTTGCCAGTATTGTATGGTTATGGTAATTAATATAGTTGGCACAAATGGGACGTTACCTGCAAGGCCACACAGCTGCACAATATGAATGAGTTCTGCTTGGACGACAGCCAATCAATATTCATTTCTTGTATTTATGGAACATAAGAGTGTCTAATGCAGTTAGGCCCGACAGTGTTCGTCCTTTCAGGCCCATCAAACAGCAGTTTTCTGTCAGCGGGGCCGAATGGATTTTCTGCATTTGCATGAGTGCCTGGTCCCCAAACAAAAAGCTCTCAACATGACAGAGGTTGTTAAAAGCAAAAACCTACCGTGTCTCCAGAAGAAACTGTGCAGGGTTTTAATGTTCAGAGCTGTGGGGAAGGGACCCACAATGCCAGTTGCTGGTATTTCGGGGAATAGTTCACTTTCCGAGAGTATTTTGTGACTGATGGGTTTTTCGGTGCCATTTCAGGTTTAGCATACCGGCCCACAAAGTTTCTGATGACCTGCTAGTTTCATAATGCCTAGCATAGGAGCTTTTGCAAGTCCATTACCCAAAATGAGAAAATGTACGGTAACTTCAAAACAGCTTATACAACACCTTTCGTATGTCTTCGGAAGTTATACATGTGTACATTATCTGATCATTTTTCAGAATTATATTTAATCTTATTTTTGTTGGACGCATTTCCTTTGGCACGTACAGCCCACGACCACTGTGCTCAAGGAATGACAGGAATTATATGAAAATTAGTATTTATGTATTTATGTTCACGATAAAAGTCATGTGTTCATAAGTACGGTGCAGCTACTGGAAACATAAAATCAGTTACTTAAGTAGATTTCCCTTTGTTAAAATACATTCCAAAGTCATAAAAGCTCCTATGCCAGCCAATGTAAAATCAGCTGGTCTTCAGAAACTTCAGTAAACGGGGGTGGCCTGTAGCGTAGTGCTTAAGGTAAATGACTGGGACACACAAGGGCGGTGGTTCTAATCCCGGTGTAGCCACAATAACATCCGCACAGCCATTGGGCCCTTGAGCAAGGCCCCTAACCCTGCACTGCTCCAGGGGAGGATTGTCTCCTGCTTAGTCTAATCAACTGTACGTCGCTCTGGATAAAAGCGTCTGCCAAATGCAATGTAATGTAATGTAATGTAACATATAAAATATCCTTAATCACACACAAAAACTGTCTGGTCCAGGTAAAAGCAGCCAGGGAAAATCAACATAATATAAAAAACCAGAAAGTGAACGATCCCTTTCAATCATGGAGAGCTCTGTGCTCTGTGCTCATGTCCCTATGAGCTTGAATATATTTTCTGTGTATTTTAATGTATTTATATGCAGTTGCATTGTTTGTTTTTTTCCACTGAAAACTTGTACTTTATATGTAGTGGCAGGTTTCTCTTGTAAGGGGGCATTTATCAATGGGATTTTCTGGTTCAGTGAAGGGTCTATTTGAAAATACACTCAGTGAAACTCTTGAGACTGTTGCATGTGAAAATCCCAGATCAGCAGTTACAGAAATACTCTGGCACCAACAATCATTCCACAGTTGAAATCACATTTGAAGTCACTGAGATCACATTTTTTCCCCATTCTGATGGTTGATGTGAACATTGACTGAAGCTTGATTTCAGTCTTGATTGATTTTAAGCATTGCACTGCTGCCACACAATTGGTTGATTAGATAATCACATGAATAAGTAGGTGTACAGCTGTTCCTAAAAAAAGTGCTCATTGAGTGAATATAAACTAAACTGAGGAGGCAAGATGTGTGGCACAGTTCATAAAGTGGCTGACCCTTAAGCTGTACAGGAGACCCACCTGTGACGTGGGGTTTGAACCCTTCCTTCCTACAGTATGGCCCCTTCAGAACCAGTTCCCTTATCTGTCTATGACACTCTCTGCCTACCCCTTCTGAATAAGGCAAAGAAATATGAAAGGAGAGTGGACTGTCTTCTCTCCTTAAAAATGAATAACGCAAAGGGCAGCTCCATTTACAAATGTGCAAAACCGGGGCAGATGCAGCACCCAGGGACCAGCTGTTATGCTAAGCAGATCTGACTACCTGAGCAGGTTTGAAGGTTAGCTAGTGATGAATCACCCTCCTGGCAGACAGCAAATACAAGTCTGAGACCGCATGCCTACTTTTACAACGCAGGGGAAAACAGTCAATGTGAAACAGTGGCTAATGCGGAAAGTGAACACTGAGGCACAAGCGTTCAGCCTGCTCAACACACTCCTGAGTACTACTGTCACACACACTCGCGTACAGCACGCAGCGCACACACCAGCCCTAAACTGTGTCAGGGGCACAATTATGGGCCCGTGTTCACCTCGTATGTTGCCGTCAGCTTTAAGCATTTCTCGGGAATATTGAAGTCCACCTCTTCACACGCGGCACAAAAACAGATCTCAACGAAGTGGAAAAACAGACTTTTCCATCCAACTTCAAACAGATCCGACGGATTCCCACTACATTTCAAATTGACATTGAAAGGCAAATGCCATTTAAAACTAGTGCATACGACGGTTTTTTTAGGCGACTGTTTGTCCTTTGTTTAAGATTCCTCTTGTGCATTATTTGTATGTAATGTCTATTGCTTCTCCACTGTACTGTTTTTGCAAGTCTAACTTCTCCATACATTAAATGACTAAAGCATCTACTTACCTATTTATCAAACTGTCTCCTGTCCATCTTATCGGCTTGTTGCAATAACTCGTTGACCTAAACTGTATTCTTTAGCGAGTAAAAGTATAGGATATTTAAATTTAAAACGGGATGAAACGGTTTTCTCAAGAAACTTCGCATTTTGGCTACTCGGTAATATAGATAATACTTTTCCGTTATAAAAAAAGTGATGTACAAACAGCATCAAAACTAGAAAATTGATAACGTCATAATGCATGTTTCAATAGCTATGCAATGCGTAAAAAGAAAGTAATCGTCTGTTTTCTGTTAAAATACAGGATATTAATATTGGTATAGCGTACGTAAATAGTCTCACATTAAACACGATAAACTTAAATTGGCAAACCTTTCGATGTTCTGTGTTATTCGTCATACGTGCAGTACCATATGTTCCATTCGCCCCGTCTGCGGGCATTCTACCACACAGGTGTTCTATTAAAACCGGCATCAACCATACATAATACAATTCCGTTTTGCTTCTGCATGATTCTTGTGTCCGTCGTGCTTATAGTTTATATTGCTATACATTTAAAATAAATTACGATATCGCTTATAAAATCTTGAAACTTCAGTCGCCCTGAACTTGATGGCTACACCTTGTGTCAATGCAAGAAAGGCACCTTACCTCTTTGCACATTGGCAAATCCCTCGTTTCTGTTTCAGGACAAAAAAGAAGGAACCAAACAAGGTGACAAAGCACAAGAAAACGGTCAGATTTTGTTTGATGTGGGCCTCTGGTCGGCATTGCTTCTTTGGTGAGAAAAAAGTTGACTGAAAATAGGACCGGCTGCGAAGGCAATGCACACTGGCGGAGAGATGTCGCTCTTCGTCTAGCGACTTCCACGACTTATCTTGGATTTGACGTGCCTGTTGTAATTTCCCGCTGTTGTGTTTTTTCGGCAGTACTCGCCGGAAACGGAAAATACCGAATTCAACAGGTGCGCCGAAACCACACTTCACAGTTTATCACTCGGCAAACATTTCAGAACCTTGAGGTCATTTTTCAACGCTAAACACAAAACTAAAAACGGCTATTCAAAATGCACAAACCAAAGATAATTTCTACTGTGAACCAAATCACTTTTGCTAATCTCACAACACTGCAGTTGAGGATTTTTCTTTCCACAGCTAGAATTATAGGTTGCTAAGAATCAAAAAAACGTATGTTGTATTTTTTAAAGACAGTTCAGATTTTATTCAATCGTTCCACTCCCTTCTACTGTCTGTACTATACCCTTTATTTAGAATCACAAAAAAAGAACCATATTGAAACCACAAATATTATTTACTGCAATGTTAAAGGATTGTAAAAACAACTAAACACCCACTTTTGTATGGGTGATCAAAACTAATGTTCCAACAGTATTTCATGATTAATGAGTTATTTGATTCTGAAGTGCAAGATTTCTTCACAGAGATGAGTGCACAACCCAAGGTGAACATAGGTCTGGCTGTGTTACGTGCTGAACGTTTTGAGTGTCGGGTCTAAGGTTTTGAAAATTGAGCACAAACGTAGCCCCCAGTGGTACTGACCCCAGTGTGCCACATAGTCAACCAAAGTCACTCAGATCTTGATTGAGATATTTTCCATTCTTGTTCCTCCTAATCTTCTTCCTCCTCCTCCTCCTCATCCTCCTGTTCTTCCTCCAGCTCTTCATCACCTTCTTACTCCCACACTCGTTGTCCCGCTGGCTCTTGCAACAAACATAAACACCATTGTCCTCCAACACAGGAGAGCTCACCTTATTTGTGTTTAAGCTCTGTTTGTTAACCGTGAAGAGTGGGTGTGTACAATTGATGTGAAGTTTATAATTTTTAATGGCAGCATTTTCATGTGAACACAAAATATTTATGTTTAGAAAATTGTGCCGAGAGAAGAACATTTAAAATCGTGTGAACTTTTTTGGAAAAGTGTCAAATAGGACTGAAATATATGTGGAAAACAAACAAAATGTGCAAATGGTTTTTAAAAAATGTCTTTATTTTTACACATTAACTTAAAATTGAGGAAAAACTCAAACACAGTAGGTTACATATGACATTTAAATACTCTTGAGGCCTGAGATGCCTATATACACTCACTTTATTAGGTATTTATTCAACTTCTTTTTTATCAACTTAGTGTTATGATGCGTTGTATGTTCATAGATGCTCTTCTGCATACCACTGTTGTAATGTGTGGTTATTTGTGTCACTGTCACCTTCCTGTCAGCTTGGACCAGTCTGGCCAGTCCAGCCTGTCTCCTCTGACCTCTCTCATTAACAGGGCATTTCTGTCTGCAGAACCAGGAGAACAGCCATTTCTGAGATACTCTGCCACCAACAATCATTAATAAGTCGGTGTAATGAAATATATTCCGAATAAAGTGGTCGGTGAGTGTATGTGCCTCGAATGAACAACTGCAAGCTACTTATGGCTTGGTAAAACTTCAAAAAGTTGGGAACCGCGCACTGCGATGGAGACACTTTAGGATTCGCCACCTAGCCTACAACAGAGTCCCCTAGCAACCGTTGTTGGGACAGTAAACATTGTGGCAGTCGCGAGAAAGAACAGCGAAGGTGATCTCACTTAGCTTATGCTAATTTAACGTTTCAGAAATGCCTTTCCAAAGAGATCCATTCCCATTTCCGAGATTCGAAAATGACGCCACATTTACAGGCGAAAAGAAGCATAAGGTAAGCCGAGTGAAGTTATTCAGTCAAGTTAACGTTACTCACTTTGCATAGCGGCGAGATGGTATCACATCAGACTCCGTACGTACAGTACGTGATGTGACTAGTAAGTTAGGCTAATTGCACAGAAATAATTACTATTGGAATGATGAAGATATCACGATGTTTTCAGTAATCAAACGTGAAGTATTCCGATATTAGCATACGTGTACCCTGTAGGCTAGCCCGTTGTAGGCCCTGCTAAATATCTCTCAACATTACAGAAGATGCTGTACACCAAGCCAGCTCATTTGGCCCAAAATGACCAGCCTTGGAGTCGCCTAAATGACAGCGCTACTCTGAACAGCTTGAGACGCAACGTACTGTACTACGATGAGGAGGTGGGAGTCTAGTAGCCAACACCTGTTGCTTATGGAATAATACATCGGACTGTAAAATAACCTACATGTTTGATATGGTTTAACTCTCTCGATGCATTTAAAATGTGAAAACCCTTTAAGGAAAAGTTACTCTACTTGTAAAAACATGCAGTGGAAAAACTGCACAACATTTTTTATGTTCTATATTCCTTTTAAAAGGGACAGGACTATGAACAAATTATTCTGGTCATTATAAGGGTCAACATATTTGAAATAATTAGATCTGGGTCTAGGTTTGGTACTGTTACAATAATTGTACAATAATTTTCTCACAAATTATTGTATAAACCTTGAAATATTTGTATTCAGGCTCCAAGGGACAGTTTGGATTTACACCTCAAAGCCATGTACGACCAACACGTAGAGTTCTTGAAGAACAAAAAACAGACCCTATACCAGAGGGAGACTCTTACTGAGGACCATGGGTGAGCATTCATGAAGCAGAGTGAAAGATCTCACTTGACTTTAAGAGGTTGTGTGTTGGCTAGCATGAATCTGTAATTGATTTGACAGTACCTGAAAACAGTTTAATGATTGCCCTTCAAACACGATCACAGATAACACAATAAAGGCCACTGTGGTTTGTCTTCAAGCAGCCAAGAAGTAAAGGCATCTATGCTTGAGACCATAACATCTATCACAATGCGCTGATGAAGCATTAGGCTACATTAATAAAATTGTGACTGACAACATTAGCAAAGTACTTCTTTAACCAGTGTTCGACTTAATTGGTCCAAGAAACCATGACGATATTTGCATTTGCACATTTTTGTAGGGTTTTGAAAATATTTCACAAATTAACAAGCTCTTTTTCTAACACTCTTTTATAACTGAACGAAACGCTGAACATTCCAGGAGAATTCTGAAGAACCGGGTGAGAGCAGAACCTCCTGAAGATGATGGTGACAGAGAACGGATGAAAGTTTCGTCCAGCTCCCAGAAGTCATCCATTCATAGCATCGAATGCGCAATAGGCAAGAAACTTTTTTCTTTTTTTTCCCCACACCTTTAAGGCACATTAACAAGTGTAAGAAAATGTAAGGCGGGGATGCTGGTTTTTCACCATTCCTTTACATACGGGTCAGGAGTGAAGGCAGTCTGGCCAACTCATTGTTCAGTTAATAACCCAGGAGAAAGGAAAACCCGGTCCAGACTTGATGATCCCTGGTAATGAGTAGCTGTACACTACAGGTATATGGGGGCATTTCAGACACATACTTACTTGTTTTAAGACCATACCACTTCACAGAAACAACATTCTTCCATAATGTTTTATAAAGGAGTCTGTAAGAACAAGTCTAAAATCACAGTTCTAGGGTTTACCATAACAAGATTGAATGAATGGCCTGATTTGTTAAGCCTATATATTATATCACTGAAGACCATCAATCAATTATTTTAGTGTGTATGCAGGATTATAGCAGGGATGGGCAACTCCAGTCAGTGTATGCAGGATTATAGCAGGGATGGGCAACTCCAGTCAGTGTATGCAGGATTATAGCAGGGATGGGCAACTCCAGTCCTGGAGGGCCGTGTGTATGCAGGATTATAGCAGGGATCGGCAACTCCAGTCCTGGAGGGCCGTGTGTATGCAGGATTATAGCAGGGATCGGCAACTCCAGTCAGTGTGTATGCAGGATTATAGCAGGGATGGGCAACTCCAGTCCTGGAGGGCCGGTGTGTATGCAGGATTATAGCAGGGATGGGCAACTCCAGTCCTGGAGGGCCGTGTGTATGCAGGATTATAGCAGGGATGGGCAACTCCAGTCCTGGAGGGCCGTGTGTATGCAGGACTTTGCAGCCACCAGTTACCCAGACTCATTCAGCTAATTAGCCATATGCACCATGACCGATTCACTCATGAATTAGACCACAATGAAATGCTATCCAACGAGAACATTTATCAGCTGCTGTTTACATTAGGGAATGTGGGTATAAATGACAGATCATGTAAATTATTGGGTTAAGTGAGTAAGTAAACGCAGTCTGAAATCCAGAAACCGATAATTCTGAATTAGTGGGTTCACAAATGTGGTCCTGGGGACCTGCTGTCTATGCAGGTTTTTGTTCCAACCAGTCACAATCCCAGAATTTCAACAAACTGTCCATAGGTGCTTTTCATGTTAAGAAGGATTATTAAACTCATCAAATTATGTGAATCAATAAGCTAATTAGGTTGGTCAACACTTAGTCCTGGAATTGCAGTTTAGGTGAAAAAATAAAGGCAAAAACTGCATATTCAGGGATACTCCAATACCAGGGCTGAGAACAACTGCTACAAACAAGTAGAAAAGGGCCTCAATGAGCTGACTGGCAATTAAACTAAATTAACAAACTTTGATAGTCTCAGTTAAATTCTAATCTTCACCAAATCTATGGACACAATCGCAGTTTGTTGGCACAATCAGGCCGACACCTTGCTTTAATAGGCTAAACATTGTCCCTCAGGAGGTGTCCCACTCCAAGTAACGTGCAAAGTTAGAGCTAAATCTGTGATTTATAACTAATCCCCATTGGTGCAATGCCCCCTTTATTTGAAACAATGCAAGACGGTTCATGGTCTTTGCTCCTTGTATGAAAGGTCAACAACTGAGATCACACAAAACCATGAAAAGGCAGAACCCTTTCACCACTCCAATGCAACATTTCAAATGTACAACGGATTTTAGATCAGGAGCCAACATCTGTCTGAGGAAACCACTGTATATGCTGGTTCATTCAAGCTAATTCCCATTGCTCCAATAGCAGAACCAGAATTTTAACAATGTTAATTGCTATTAATGAAAATGCTTTTGTTTAGTGGGATAATTTACCCTCTTACGTCACATTGCCAAAAACACATGTCATGAAGCCTAGAAGCCCTATGTTTATATTGCAATATAGCACAATCTGGGATACAAAGTTACACAATTATTTAACTGATCAAATTAGAGGTGAATCCAAAGGCTTGTAATTGAAGGCATGGACAGGTGGCCACTCAACAAAAAATAATTTGGAATTGATAAGGGGCCAAACCTGCATATGAGTTTATGTTTGAGGGCTACTTTTTATGCAGTGGCTTGCACTATAGCACTGTGAATAAAATATTTATATCCATGGCTTGCATAACACCTTACAAACACCCAACTAAGAAATTAAGAGTTTACAATTGTGCTTGGAACAAAAACTGACAGACAGCAGTACCCCCCAGGAAGATGGCAGAAGGCGAGAAGTTTAAAATCTGCACTGTGAACAATAGGATCAGTATAGCACACAATGAACCTTCAAATGAGAAACATGAACTAAATTAGCATGCATGGCCAGGTGTTCATTTTACCTGGTTACGACAGATATAAAACGGCAAGAAAAATAATGGAAAATTCCACCGACACAAACACCAGATGAGTCCAACGGTGTACACTTTGTGCAGATCAGCCTAGCCAGGTATTTAGCAAACTTCGGACCGGTTCAGAATTCATCCGGAGTACTTTGTTGGTTGATTTAACCGTTGCTCGAGTGGACGCTCGTTAACAGACAACCGGTTGTCATTCCAGAGTCTCACCACAACGCCTCCACCAACAGGGGCTACTCCAGGAAACACGACGGCGGCTTCTACTCAACATAATTGTGGCTTTCAAAAGCCAGAATCAGTTTGTCGACCGTGTACGATCATGCTTCTGAATATTAGTTACAATAAATGCTTGTAAGCGAGCACTTGTGTTTGTTCAAAAGTTTATTTCTTGTTCAAAAGTTTATTTCTTGTTCAAAAGTTTATTTCACACCGTAATAATTTTAATCATCATGTTACTAGTTTGATGATCAGGTTACAATGCAATTACAAAAGTTTAAAATATTGTACATTTGCGACTAAAACACAAACCTTTCCGTTTTGCATTTTAAGCGCAAACACATGGCAAGCCAACCACGTAGACGTCCAAAGACAGACGTTGGTATCTTCACAGTAGCTTCTCCAGTTCAACGCACAAAAGCATGGTCATAGATCAGTATCGCCTCTATACTCATCGACCGGAAAACAGACCCAGAAGGGACTTACCGGTACTAGTATATCTGATCAATTCATCATCTCTAGACCACAAGCTTTTGTGGCGGCCTTGAGTTAACGAAATGCTTCATGCACATCGCCTAATAGGCTCGCATGTCGGGTTATATCATTTCAAAATTGGAGCAAGGCCAGTCTCCAATCTGATCAAATAAGATCACGGTGTAGTTTTTTTTTTTCCCTAACCCATTCACACAATAAACCACATTCACACACGATCACACTCACATACTTTTTCATTCATTCACACACTCACCCAACATACTTGTCTCCCCTTTCAAACAAGCATACATCTGCATGTACCGCGCAGGCGGTTTGACCTTATACTGTTTCGCAAGGCATTCTGGGAGCAGAAAAGCTTACTAATTATTTGACTCCACCCTCTTGTGGGTGCAAGAGGAAGTACAAGCAAAGAAGGCAAAGAATAGTACAAATATGCAGTCGTCTCTGATACAAGTACCGTGGATAAATCATCTTGCAAGACTTACTATATTTATTGTAAATAAAACGCATTTCACGTGCTACCAAACAATTGGGTATAAAAAGTGTCTTTAACAAAGTCTTTTTCAAATAGTTTAAGTGTTAGATTGCGTTGTGAAAGTACAGTAAAAAATTCGAAGACCTAACTAGTTTAGGCAACTTATTCTGCAGAGCCCAGCTGGTCGAGCGCATTCCGAGGTCACGCGCGGGAAAATGTTTTACACTGGCGTTTCAAAAGTTTGAACATAAAGTTACACACACCTGTCTAACGCGGTGTCTTCTCAATGCTGGTCACAATATTATGAAAAGAGAAATATGCTGGATGTCCCCCGTAATATCTCTCAACATTACAGAAGATGCTGTACACCAAGCCAGCTCATTTGGCCCAAAATGACCAGCCTTGGAGTCGCCTAAATGACAGCGCTACTCTGAACAGCTTGAGACGCAACGTACTGTACTACGATGAGGAGGTGGGAGTCTAGTAGCCAACACCTGTTGCTTATGGAATAATACATCGGACTGTAAAATAACCTACATGTTTGATAAGGTTTAACTCTCTCGATGCATTTAAAATGTGAAAACCCTTTAAGGAAAAGTTACTCTACTTGTAAAAACATGCAGTGGAAAAACTGCACAACATTTTTTATGTTCTATATTCCTTTTAAAAGGGACAGGACTATGAACAAATTATTCTGGTCATTATAAGGGTCAACATATTTGAAATAATTAGATCTGGGTCTAGGTTTGGTACTGTTACAATAATTGTACAATAATTTTCTCACAAATTATTGTATAAACCTTGAAATATTTGTATTCAGGCTCCAAGGGACAGTTTGGATTTACACCTCAAAGCCATGTACGACCAACACGTAGAGTTCTTGAAGAACAAAAAACAGACCCTATACCAGAGGGAGACTCTTACTGAGGACCATGGGTGAGCATTCATGAAGCAGAGTGAAAGATCTCACTTGACTTTAAGAGGTTGTGTGTTGGCTAGCATGAATCTGTAATTGATTTGACAGTACCTGAAAACAGTTTAATGATTGCCCTTCAAACACGATCACAGATAACACAATAAAGGCCACTGTGGTTTGTCTTCAAGCAGCCAAGAAGTAAAGGCATCTATGCTTGAGACCATAACATCTATCACAATGCGCTGATGAAGCATTAGGCTACATTAATAAAATTGTGACTGACAACATTAGCAAAGTACTTCTTTAACCAGTGTTCGACTTAATTGGTCCAAGAAACCATGACGATATTTGCATTTGCACATTTTTGTAGGGTTTTGAAAATATTTCACAAATTAACAAGCTCTTTTTCTAACACTCCTTTATAACTGAACGAAACGCTGAACATTCCAGGAGAATTCTGAAGAACCGGGTGAGAGCAGAACCTCCTGAAGATGATGGTGACAGAGAACGGATGAAAGTTTCGTCCAGCTCCCAGAAGTCATCCATTCATAGCATCGAATGCGCAATAGGCAAGAAACTTTTTTCTTTTTTTTCCCCACACCTTTAAGGCACATTAACAAGTGTAAGAAAATGTAAGGGCGGGGATGCTGGTTTTTCACCATTCCTTTACATACGGGTCAGGAGTGAAGGCAGTCTGGCCAACTCATTGTTCAGTTAATAACCCAGGAGAAAGGAAAACCCGGTCCAGACTTGATGATCCCTGGTAATGAGTAGCTGTACACTACAGGTATATGGGGGCATTTCAGACACATACTTACTTGTTTTAAGACCATACCACTTCACAGAAACAACATTCTTCCATAATGTTTTATAAAGGAGTCTGTAAGAACAAGTCTAAAATCACAGTTCTAGGGTTTACCATAACAAGATTGAATGAATGGCCTGATTTGTTAAGCCTATATATTATATCACTGAAGACCATCAATCAATTATTTTAGTGTGTATGCAGGATTATAGCAGGGATGGGCAACTCCAGTCAGTGTATGCAGGATTATAGCAGGGATGGGCAACTCCAGTCAGTGTATGCAGGATTATAGCAGGGATGGGCAACTCCAGTCAGTGTATGCAGGATTATAGCAGGGATGGGCAACTCCAGTCCTGGAGGGCCGGTGTGTATGCAGGATTATAGCAGGGATCGGCAACTCCAGTCAGTGTGTATGCAGGATTATAGCAGGGATGGGCAACTCCAGTCCTGGAGGGCCGTGTGTATGCAGGACTTTGCAGCCACCAGTTACCCAGACTCATTCAGCTAATTAGCCATATGCACCATGACCGATTCACTCATGAATTAGACCACAATGAAATGCTATCCAACGAGAACATTTATCAGCTGCTGTTTACATTAGGGAATGTGGGTATAAATGACAGATCATGTAAATTATTGGGTTAAGTGAGTAAGTAAACGCAGTCTGAAATCCAGAAACCGATAATTCTGAATTAGTGGGTTCACAAATGTGGTCCTGGGGACCTGCTGTCTATGCAGGTTTTTGTTCCAACCAGTCACAATCCCAGAATTTCAACAAACTGTCCATAGGTGCTTTTCATGTTGAGAAGGATTATTAAACTCATCAAATTATGTGAATCAATAAGCTAATTAGGTTGGTCAACACTTAGTCCTGGAATTGCAGTTTAGGTGAAAAAATAAAGGCAAAAACTGCATATTCAGGGATACTCCAATACCAGGGCTGAGAACAACTGCTACAAACAAGTAGAAAAGGGCCTCAATGAACTGACTGGCAATTAAACTAAATTAACAAACTTTGATAGTCTCAGTTAAATTCTAATCTTCACCAAATCTATGGACACAATCGCAGTTTGTTGGCACAATCAGGCCGACACCTTGCTTTAATAGGCTAAACATTGTCCCTCAGGAGGTGTCCCACTCCAAGTAACGTGCAAAGTTAGAGCTAAATCTGTGATTTATAACTAATCCCCATTGGTGCAATGCCCCCTTTATTTGAAACAATGCAAGACGGTTCATGGTCTTTGCTCCTTGTATGAAAGGTCAACAACTGAGATCACACAAAACCATGAAAAGGCAGAACCCTTTCACCACTCCAATGCAACATTTCAAATGTACAACGGATTTTAGATCAGGAGCCAACATCTGTCTGAGGAAACCACTGTATATGCTGGTTCATTCAAGCTAATTCCCATTGCTCCAATAGCAGAACCAGAATTTTAACAATGTTAATCGCTATTAATGAAAATGCTTTTGTTTAGTGGGATAATTTACCCTCTTACGTCACATTGCCAAAAACACATGTCATGAAGCCTAGAAGCCCTATGTTTATATTGCAATATAGCACAATCTGGGATACAAAGTTACACAATTATTTAACTGATCAAATTAGAGGTGAATCCAAAGGCTTGTAATTGAAGGCATGGACAGGTGGCCACTCAACAAAAAATAATTTGGAATTGATAAGGGGCCAAACCTGCATATGAGTTTATGTTTGAGGGCTACTTTTTATGCAGTGGCTTGCACTATAGCACTGTGAATAAAATATTTATATCCATGGCTTGCATAACACCTTACAAACACCCAACTAAGAAATTAAGAGAGTTTACAATTGTGCTTGGAACAAAAACTGACAGACAGCAGTACCCCCCAGGAAGATGGCAGAAGGCGAGAAGTTTAAAATCTGCACTGTGAACAATAGGATCAGTATAGCACACAATGAACCTTCAAATGAGAAACATGAACTAAATTAGCATGCATGGCCAGGTGTTCATTTTACCTGGTTACGACAGATATAAAACGGCAAGAAAAATAATGGAAAATTCCACCGACACAAACACCAGATGAGTCCAACGGTGTACACTTTGTGCAGATCAGCCTAGCCAGGTATTTAGCAAACTTCGGACCGGTTCAGAATTCATCCGGAGTACTTTGTTGGTTGATTTAACCGTTGCTCGAGTGGACGCTCGTTAACAGACAACCGGTTGTCATTCCAGAGTCTCACCACAACGCCTCCACCAACAGGGGCTACTCCAGGAAACACGACGGCGGCTTCTACTCAACATAATTGTGGCTTTCAAAAGCCAGAATCAGTTTGTCGACCGTGTACGATCATGCTTCTGAATATTAGTTACAATAAATGCTTGTAAGCGAGCACTTGTGTTTGTTCAAAAGTTTATTTCTTGTTCAAAAGTTTATTTCACACCGTAATAATTTTAATCATCATGTTACTAGTTTGATGATCAGGTTACAATGCAATTACAAAAGTTTAAAATATTGTACATTTGCGACTAAAACACAAACCTTTCCGTTTTGCATTTTAAGCGCAAACACATGGCAAGCCAACCACGTAGACGTCCAAAGACAGACGTTGGTATCTTCACAGTAGCTTCTCCAGTTCAACGCACAAAAGCATGGTCATAGATCAGTATCGCCTCTATACTCATCGACCGGAAAACAGACCCAGAAGGGACTTACCGGTACTAGTATATCTGATCAATTCATCATCTCTAGACCACAAGCTTTTGTGGCGGCCTTGAGTTAACGAAATGCTTCATGCACATCGCCTAATAGGCTCGCATGTCGGGTTATATCATTTCAAAATTGGAGCAAGGCCAGTCTCCAATCTGATCAAATAAGATCACGGTGTAGTTTTTTTTTTTCCCTAACCCATTCACACAATAAACCACATTCACACACGATCACACTCACATACTTTTTCATTCATTCACACACTCACCCAACACACTTGTCTCCCCTTTCAAACAAGCATACATCTGCATGTACCGCGCAGGCGGTTTGACCTTATACTGTTTCGCAAGGCATTCTGGGAGCAGAAAAGCTTACTAATTATTTGACTCCACCCTCTTGTGGGTGCAAGAGGAAGTACAAGCAAAGAAGGCAAAGAATAGTACAAATATGCAGTCGTCTCTGATACAAGTACCGTGGATAAATCATCTTGCAAGACTTACTATATTTATTGTAAATAAAACGCATTTCACGTGCTACCAAACAATTGGGTATAAAAAGTGTCTTTAACAAAGTCTTTTTCAAATAGTTTAAGTGTTAGATTGCGTTGTGAAAGTACAGTAAAAAATTCGAAGACCTAACTAGTTTAGGCAACTTATTCTGCAGAGCCCAGCTGGTCGAGCGCATTCCGAGGTCACGCGCGGGAAAATGTTTTACACTGGCGTTTCAAAAGTTTGAACATAAAGTTACACACACCTGTCTAACGCGGTGTCTTCTCAATGCTGGTCACAATATTATGAAAAGAGAAATATGCTGGATGTCCCCCGTACGTCAGCAGTTGTGAAATACCCAGTTTGGTGACCTGGGTTCCTCAGTCAAAACTTCACCTAAACCGTTAACAAACCAAATGTAGTCAATGCTCCCGTTAATACTTTTGTGTGTATCTGGAGACTGGTCCGGGGTTGTGTATAGTTTGCATGAATTATTATCTTGTAACCAAGGGTATGAGCCACATAAACATGAAAGTAGAGTGGAATAAAACATTCTTACAAGATAACGGATTTTGCAAAGTACTACTGCTTTCTTTAGCCCACCCCAAATTTGAGATGGCTTTAGTCATCAGACTACAGATACAGTTGTAAATGGGTAACCAAGTAAAATTGATTTTTTTTGAAAAAAAAATTCTCAATTCGTTTCTTTCCTGGCTAAATAATGGTTACATATTTTTTCAAATTTCTTTAGCAGTTAGGAACTGTCCTTATTTTAGCATCACATAAAATATATGGAATATATTTTGTTTATTTCATAACAGAGACTAAAACACAAAAACCAACAATGTAGACCAAGCCTGTGAAGAAAGGTGAGGACACAAACAAGATTCAGGGACGTGGATTATCCGTTGACTTTGTGAGTTTCATTATGAAAACTGGAATGATCACACTTAAGTCAAGCCTTAATTTCCAGACAGCTAGGTAACTAATAACATCCACATTTCAATACATGCAAAAGTACAGCATAAGTAGATTTTTTAAATAAATATCTTCCACTGTACACTTACAGGGCATTGCATATGCCACCGCCATTAGAATTTAAGTATCACCTACATGCCCACGTTGTTTTAAAGGTATCCCTTTGAATAAGGAACAGTTTGGTTCCGGTGGAACGACTAGTTTGTTTAGTTCATTTGCAAGTCAGACGAGCCATCGATGGCTCCCATTCCAGAAACCTCCACAGACCAAGAGGTGAAAGAATCTTTCAGATGGCCCATTCACCACCTATGGAGCTCCCATTGTTTCTACACTGTGACTTAATCACACGCCGATCCGCGTGATTAAAAGATCCGTCGCTCCCCATTGTAACGGAAAGAACCGCCTTTCCTTTACAAAGGGGAGCTAGAAACAAACAGCAACTGCTCCAAACCAACTTAACACTGAACTGAAATAATCACCCACAGACCTTTCCACTATGACAGTGTATGAGCATATAATATGACTGAATTCAGGTCAACTTATCAGAGGGAAAGTGAAAAACAAAGACCCCTGTAATATTCCCCAAAAGCGGTACTGTGCAGCTGTGACGGTTTCTACACTCTGTTCACACTATAGGGACAAGCATGATTGCACTTGCCAGTTAACAGCAAATAAATTGACACATTTTAACCACACCCGTGTTCATGCGGTTAGCAACAAAAATATACAAATTTCACTCCGGTAAAGTAAGTATTTTGTTCATAACCAGGTGAGTGATTGGTGCCTTCGCCAGCCAACCGCTGTTGATGTGCGAGTGTGTGCATGGGTGAATGAGAAGCTTCAATTGTACAGCGCTTTAACCATTTACCTTTCATATAAAGGGTGGCCATTTAGCCGTTGTTTTCCTTTATATTATTTTTCAAGACCATAGCAGACCTAAAGTGAAGTAATTCTGTTTACCAGAAGCAGCTGTGGGACGAGACAGGGCATTACTTATTTATTTGCAATTATGTGAGGACTCTCAAAACCATACATTATGAGGAAATTAAATGAGGCCCATAAACCGATTTCATAATTTACTTCAAATATAATCCTAGGATACAGCCATAAAGCCTAAAATGTAAAGGAATATCTGGACTGAAGAGGACACATTGCCCACAATTATTCCTAAATGGTGTGCTTTTTTGCTTAAAATTGGCGGCAACACATTTTGCACAATTACATTTGTGCTCGCATACACTACGTTCTGTGTCCAAGAAATCATCTCAGCTTAAAAAAGTGTTTATAAAGTCTGCAGATCAATGCTACCATTAAGACTGAGGATCTTTTAACAGATAATTCATTTGTATAATAACAAGTACGCTCTGGGCTTAATCTACTGTCATTAGTTTTGTTACTTTACTTTTCAACTATACTTATACTTCTAAAATGTAGGATGTGAAAACGAATCACCCTATTCTTAAATTGGTCCCAATCTAAAGGCACTCATGTTGAGTCATATTTGAGAAAAGCAAGGAAAGTTCCTATAGGAAAACTGATCTGGATGATCCCTTAGCATTCCGATGCCAAAGTGTGGGGGAGGTGGCCCAATATAGCAGATCTATTGAACCTCATTTCCCATTATTTTACTGAGATCCCAAACCAGCCAGCCTGCTGCGTACAGAGATAAGAATTATATTCTAAAACCCCACCGTGCTGTGACCTTTGGCTTTCCTTTCAAAGTCAGACCAACTCGCCTTCTCTACATTTTCATCACTGGTGACAGAAATTGTACAAAAACTAATCTACGGTGTGAACATAGTCTCTTTTGCATCCTTCACCTGTGACCACAAAAATCCACTTTGTTTTCCAGTATTCACAATTAAATTAGGTACACGTCTCTCTGTGCTCGGTGAATGCCGTGAACGTTTGGGCCAGTAGGGGGCAGTCTTCATCCTGCATGCGGGCCCTGGGACGCCGGGTGTGTGGAGTGCATCTTCTGTGTTGCCCACGAGCGCAGGCCGCCCTCTGTCACTTTATAAAGAGCACGTAGAACGCCATGGAGAGACAGGACAGCGCCACGGGCAGGTGAAGCCTCGTCCCAATCACTGCACCTGGGAAGAAGGGGGCGTATAGTCAGCCTTATGCCTTTAACAGCAGACTTCAACTTTAGTTTTCCTTGACTGCAAAGAAGACCAGTAAAAACGCCACAAAAAATTGATATACTTTCTTACTCCGAGCACACCAATGGTGAAACCCCAGGACTGTTTAGACTCTTGTCTTGGTTAAGTAAAGTCATCACGCACACAAAGAAAAGTTTGTCACAAACACAAAATGGAGTCCCTGGCTCAAACGCCACTGCTGATGTGTTCACATGGAAACAGAGGCAGAAGTGAATTAAACCCCTTTGACACGTGGAAGCCACGACCAGGTTGAATTATCAGGGTTGGGTAACGTTCTCCCCCGTTCACACGAAGCATAATATACGAGTCAGTTCACACATGACACGACCGTTCCAGATAGATTAGGCTGTCTTAGGAAAGGACTTTTTGCTAAATAATAGTTTGGAAAGAGCTGTAAATCCTACCAATACAAAACAGTTGAGGAGCAACAGTTTTAAGATAATGTAATATAGCAACATCTTTATCATCAATACAGTTGTTATATGCTTCCAAATAGCTGATGTTTCCTAAACAATGGTTTTGTCAGCTAGAAATCAACATGCCTCCTACTTGTATGCAGAATTATTTCCAGTAAAATGCAACAAAAACTATTCCGTTCGGCAAGTTGAATAGCTCGCTGTCGTTTGTATATGTAGTGCTAGCCAGCATGCTACATTAGGTAAAACTTGGAACTTCTTTAAACATTGACACTTTTGAAGCTTCCAGTGAAACTGCTCTGTGAGGACCAAAAGTATCAGTCACAACAATCTTTTGAAAATTGTGAAGCAAAATCACCCAATGCAGCTCCAATATCTGTGCAGTCTCATATTTGAGCATGAATTATTGAGAGGCCAGAGGGGGGTAAATCATGCTAGTCCTGACCTGGAAAATTGGAGGAACATCTTGCCTACAAAATGGATCCCTGCTCCTGTTCATATGAAAGAAAACTGCTATTTTGTCTGAATTAAAGCAATAACGGAATTCCAACTGCCTTGTCAATGTGTCTGAATTAAAGCAGTTTGGTTAAAAAAAAAAGAGTGGGCTAAAGCTCCTGAGATCTGGAAGACTAAACAAATTATAGGAATTCTTAGGTTGCAATTATTTCTGCAAAAGGTGGTGCAACCACTTAAGTTTATGGATGAATTACATTTTCACACAGGGGCGATATTGGAGTTTTGATAACGTTGTGCATTAAATAAATGAAAGAATCATTTTAGAAATGTGCTTTGTGTTTACTCAGGTTCCCCTTGTCTCAGAGTAGATTTTTGTCTAAAGACCTGAAGGAAGGGAAGACCAAAGAGGGAAAAATACTTTTTCACAACATTATATGTCAATTAACATGGTTTTTTAAATGTAGAAAGGCTGCTACAAACCTTTGTAGAAGACACCCCAGACACCCTTTTTCTCCGAAAGCAGCCAGCTCTTTAGCCGGGGTACCTTCCTGAGGTACGCACAGGTGCAGATGAAGAGTAGTCCGAACACCAGGATGCCATCAAAGGAATAAACTGCCCAAAAGACACATCCATCCAATTACTCACTGCAGTAGCTGGAGGGTATTTAATTGAGCTTTGCAAACAAGGAAGAGCAGTAGCATACTAGTGGAACAATTCAAACAGAACTTGCCCTCAAACCTTTACATTAAAGTCCCTCATTTGCCCCTTAATTGTGTAATGGCACCGTTAAAACAAAATATTATATTATAATATAATTTTAGCAACACTGAAAGCAAAATAAATAAAGCTCTGAAATTGCAGTTGAAAGACCAGATTTTAAGAAAGAAAATGAAAGGAAATTAGAAAAATACACAGTACAGATGACGCCAGTTCCAGAGTGACACATATTAGTTGAAAAACAATTCCAATAGCTTTTCAAATTTGCTTGTCATCACTTGTCATGGCTGTGACAATGTTTTTCAACCGACTGGGGGTCGAAACGCAGCTTGTGGTCGAGCAGTAAAATTATTAGCTACATACTGTTTAATTTTGTTAAATTACCAACGATTTGAGATTTGCATGGCACCATTACAGTACATATAAGATTAACATTAGTCATAAAGGCAGTTACTGTCACAATAGGGAAGTTACTCCTTTAAAGTTGTGTGTTAGACGGCACAAAACAAAAAGAGATACCTGGCTCGCTAGTACTAGGACGAGATAACTACGCCAATTAGCATGCTTTAGTTTAACCTGACATCGCGACTGATACATAAACCAGTTGTTTTACATTGTGTAGCGATATGGAGCTATCATCAAACTATGGACCCTAGTTAGCTAGGTAAATACACTGTACATTATTTGACTATGCGCCACGAGAACGAGCAACACAATTAGCCGTGTATTCCCCATAGAGTGTATGGAGTTCAGTGGTATTCCTCCTTGCGTCGCAATCAATTCACGCGATAACGGTGGTATGGGATTCACACGTTTATTGTTACAATCTTTCGGTGTGATTGAGTAATATTTTCTCGGCCTGGCAAATCTTGCTCCCCAATCTTGCTCCCCAACTACCTAGCTACCTAATGGAGCCACGTCCTCAAACTCTCCAACTCAGCGCCTACTAGCTAACGCTACTAGCTACTTCCTGTTCTGTTAAATTGAACTTGTGGTAGGTAACTTGACGTTAGTAGGCAAGCTAGAAAGCCAATCGAGGTAAGAACTATCTACCTCGATGTTACTGAAAACAAGTTCAAAACATACCGTTAGTCATGTTTACAGACGGTGAAATTGTGCTTTCAGCAACCAGGATTCGTTCTATCTCATCGTTTTACGCCTACTACTACGTTGACAGCAAACAAGGAGGCCTGAGTAATCAAACACCGGTTAAAATGTGAGCAAGGTGCATGCGCACAAGCACGCTCTGGGAAGAGTAATCGAATCCAGAGAAATATGAAAGGCTGACCCAATATGAAACAAAAAAATCTCAATTGTACTATTTCCCAGTTACACAGGTTTCTGAAGTATGTTGCATGTCATGAAATTCTGTCAAAATTAAATGATTTCTTTGTGAATGTTAGTTGGATCTGTTCTCTCATTATAGTAAAATAACAGTGCTCTTGTAAATGGTTGGCATTTATATAGCACCTTTATCCAAAGCGCTGTACAATTGATGCTTCTCATTCACCCATTCATACACACACTCACACACCGACGGCGATTGACTGCCATGCAAGGCGCCGACCAGCTCATCAGGAGCATTTGGGGGTTAGGTGTTTTGCTCAGGGACCCGGGCGGGGGATCGAGCCGGCAACCCTCCGACTGCCAGACGACTGCTCTTACTGCCTGAGCCATGTCGCCCCACTGGTACATTTTGTATTTTATTGGTTCTTGCAATCTTCAAAGCATATGTTTTCAAATCACATTGTAACAGATAGGTATGACAATGGGAGGGGTCTTCTCAAAAGAAAACTAGAAGATGAAGATGATGAAGGTACAATAGGTAAGATTTTTGTGTTAAAACATTGTTACAAGACCATTGTAAATCCCTTCCTATCATTGAAAAAGGCTCACTGACATGTTGCCTGTGTTTATAGTCCTTAAATTTGGGTTTCAAAATATACAGCTGACAGACCAAAACATTAATTACAATAATTCAAGCTCATTGGTTGAAAATTGGTTCTAATTGCCACAGCCAACGGCGTTTCAACGTCAGTGCATTCACAGAGAAGGAGGAGGGATAAACAGTGTTGTGGTTTGAGGGTGTTTGTTGCTGCTATTCCTCTCTTGACTGTTCGAAGTCCGAAATTACCTATTGTACCTTTAATATAATCAAAACCAATCAGTGGATGCCAATCATGTAAAAAAGCTAGGTGCTTAGGTTTTGACTTAAAACTGCACATGCTCTTGGTTGGAGGGAGGGTACAGAAAATCATCAGTTCTTTCTTGTGGTCGACCCTGATTTCCCTGGTCTTTCATGTGAAAATGTAGGGTGTAGTTGTTGGGAGCTGGAATGAGCACCAACTGGGGAAAGTCTCTGGGATGCTGGGTTTGAGTCTTCTGTGTAGCATCTGCAGGCACTGGGCATCCCCAGTCATTTATTGGGGGCCATAGGTTTTTTCCCCTACAATTTCCTTGTGTATCGGTATTTTTAGTTTGGCTAGGTAAGCCGTGTTTGGCTAGTTAACTTTTGCTTTGTTGTTTGTTTATTTGTTTGTTAAAAAAATAATAATAATAAAAAAATTGTAATAGGCCCTAGTCCTTATCTTTGTTGTGCAGGTAACAGTTGAAATTGTACTTCCCTCTAGGGTCTTTCAGCGCACTTATCCCTGGTTATGGGTATGCACTTTGTTGTACGTCGCTCTGGATAAGAGCGTCTGCCAAATGCCATTAATGTAATGTAGTGTAATTTCATGAAAGTACCTAAAATGTCACAGGGATGCAGCTATGATACATTTGCTTTACTTTAATTTACCTATTTGTGAATGTGACCACTGACTCTTCACTTCATAAGAAACTGTCCAATATATAGACATATTCACAGATAAATTGACCTTATGGATGCGGTACCTTCTCTTCCTCCTCGATGGCAACAGGGAGAAGAGGCCGTTATCGGGGTGGCTGGGATCCTTTATGATTCTCCTTGCCCAAGTCCTGCACCGTCTGCTGTAGATGTCCTGAAGTTGAGGGAGTTTACCCCCCGTGATGTGTTCAGCTGACCGTACCACTCTCTGCAGGGCCTTACGGTCCTGCTGGGTGCTGCTCCCATACCAGGCAGTGGTGTTCCGAGTCAGGATGCTCTCAATTGTGCACGTGAACATCTTTGATGTCGTAATGACATTTCAGAAGGATGTCTAATAACATTGTTTTTCGATCACAGAACCTGGATATTCCTTCCTCCGGACAAAAGCCTTGTTATAACATGCGGTCCACCTGCTTTGTTGACAAGACCTGATGGACCAATTCAATTATGAGAGGAAAGCCAGTGGGCAGGAACCTGTCAGGCAACAATGGAACTATCCAGAGAGAAAAAATGAGTGTCTCTCACGGATTGTAGTCCAAATGAATGTGAACACACACATGCAGCGTACCTGTATGCTGTCTACTGTAATTGTCTCTGGCTAAAGGCATGTAGGATGATACGTATTAACTGCTGCATGACAACATACTCACGTAGAATAGCCCACTGGAGTCGATTGCTGTCAGTGTGAGAGACAGTGGAGCCCCATGGATCTTAGCTCCACTCTATAAGACATTATCTACCCTGAATAGTCTACATAATTAGTAAAATTTTAGGCGGTCATGAGAATACCTGTCCAGGGTATATTCCTGGCTGATTGGCGACCTTTCCAGGGTGTGTTCCTGCCCCTTGCCCCAGGCATGATAGAATAAGCCCTGGGACCCTGACCAGGGATAAACGGGTTAGATAATGGATGGATGGATGGATGGATGGATGACGTAAATCTAATTAAAAGTGTGTTTGCTTCCAGGTTCATGCATAAGGTTAACCATACTTAGCATACAAACTATACCAACCCAGCTAAGCAGTATGCGAACATTTTCTATAATGCTCACTTTCCAGGCCAGACACTGGTGTCGGACCGTTGAGCAAGGTGTTTAATTCGAACCTGCTTACGTGAACCATTGAAACTTCAATGTTCATCACAAACTTGTCCACACCTCTCAAAGCATAAAACACATAGGCCTACTTCTCAAAGCATTAAATCAGAATTTTCTGCAGTCAAACGTTTTCAACAATTCATACATAACTATTAGCCGTTCTTTCAAATACAATTAATTCATTGTATTTACTTAGGGATAGACCCTTGGCTTGTTTTATAATCTACTGTCTGTTCTGGCTCCACGGTGGTGGAATGAACTCCCCGTTGAGGTCAGAACTGTACAATCTCTCCTCACCTTCAAACGCAAACTGAAGACGCACCTCTTCAAGCAGCACCTCTCCCCATCAGTCCCTACCTCCCTGTGATCCTTAATTGTTGTCTTTGTGATTTACTTTGTGTTTTGGTATTTTTAGTTGGCTAGGTAAGCAGTATTTGGATAGTTGGAAGTTTGGTCACTTTTGCTTTGTTGTTTGTTCATTTGTTGTTTAAAATAAATAAATAAATAGGCCCTGGTCCTTATCTTTGTTGTACGGGTAGCAATTGAAATTGTACTTCCCTCTAGGGTTTTTCTGCGCACTTAGCCCTGGTTATGGGTATGCACTTTTTTGTACGTCGCTCTGGATAAGAGCGTCTGCCAAATGCCAGTAATGTAATGTAATGTAATGGAAAAGGCATGTGTGATGCTCAGTGAGACACTTTGTGGAGTTTTTATAGCTCTCTTCACACACAGAGACACTTTACATATCTTGACGTTAGGCCACTAAACAAAAACAGGATTGAGGTGGAGGCTGTCATACCCTCAGCATATATTTTGGCATTTTGTGGGTGTGTAGGAATGTCCAGCAATTTGATACAGCCTTTGGAAAAAAGTCACCTCCCTGTGAGTGTTCTCAACCAATTTCTACTGTGCTGGCATTGTACACTGGCCTACTCTTTTAACCAAAACGTTGGTTCAAAGGAAAAAGATGGTCCACAAATTAAAGACATAATTAAAAAATGCCATCTTACACATATTGTTATATTGATTGCAATGTTCCTTGGATATGGAGGTAGTCTATCTGGGATATATTCTCTCAGCATTATCTCTTTATATGACTCGCTAGAGTGCTAAGAAATTTTATTGAGCTTGCTTAGCCTACATAATGGTAAAGGCCTGTATTGAAATAGTAGCCAGGCTTCAAATAAATGAAAGAGCCTGCAGTTCACAATGCTATTTGATCCACCGGTGTAGGCGGAGTCTTGTGCCGTCAGGTGTCTTGGCCGGAGTCGCCTATCCAAGGGGTTGAGCGGCCGAAGAACGAAGACGTCGGCAGATCGGTTTGCGCTCATCGCGGCTCTACCCTGCGTTTGGCTCTGGTTCAAGGCGACACTCCGGCGATCAGCGTCACATTTATCCTCCGTTTCCAGAAAAACGAAGCGAATGCACGGACACGGGTAGCGAGGAGCTCCTGAATGCGGAGGGTCACGTGGACGCAGCGTGGCATGGCCAGCACTGTCACAGGCTAATGCGCACGGGAGGTCGTCACGCGGGAGGTGCCCTGGGTGACAGAATTATTTTGATTATAATGCCTATTCTCACGACCAATTACAGTGTAATCTCCCATCTCGGTCCTTGTAAATGTGAAAGCCTTCTCTTCAATTGTTCTGTACAGAGTGGTTAGAGTTGGGTAAAGTGGTTTCCACAACAAGGAGTTTCAACAGCATCCTGACGACCAGTGTCCAAAGCTGCTGTTTCTCCCCTTAAGAGGAGGCGGTTTATTTTGTGGGCAAGCGATGATGGACCAGAGTTAGTTTCCCTCAGGTGAGTAAATGTGTCAGCTGATACGTTGCTGTACTCCACACACAGGTAAGGTTAGATGGGTCTAACATTCAGTGTAATGGATATTCTACTTGAGTGCACCTTAGAGAAATCCTGGGGCATTCCACTAAGACGTTGATCCTTCACCAACTAATACATTTCAAACCTTGAAAGTTTAGATTCATTTTTGTTTTGATTGATTGTTGCTTCTCTCTTTCACGAGTTGGATCAATTTCTTGGGAATGGGGATGATGAATTTGTCACATGATGTGGCAGAATTAATGAATATTATAATTAATATGATTTATATCAAAATTAGTTATGAACAGTTCAACAGATATATGCTAATATGTGTCAACATATCTGTGATCTCTGAAAGTTATTCCCAAAATGCTACATTCATATTTCTCATATTATGAATGGTTTGTAATTTAGTTTTACATCCATACAAGAACATGTGGAAGCAACAATACATTCGTCACACAACAGCAAGTACGTGCAAGCGTAAATATGAAACAAATGTTGAATATATTACACAGTTTAACATTCATAGCAATGTAGTTAATGTGTAGAAATAGATTGTAGAGTGCAGGGACAGGTCATTATTTTCCAAGATGAAGGAGATGGTGAAGACTAGTGATGAAGCTTCTACTGTTCACTTTTCTGTGGGTTGCATCGAGATTGAGTTACATCAGCTTTGTACAAAGGTATTAGCTGACAGTGTGCATTTCTGTGTGAGCGCAGTGGGTCTTTGGTGCAATTATATCCCTTATCCAGTAGAGGGCAGAAAATGAAACCCAGCCGAGTGTACTGATCAGGGAGAGTGTTTGGAAAATATCGGTAATACAGGAGTTCTGACCCCTGCATCTGGCCTAGGGATGGACAAAGCAGGCCTTATCTGTTTCCGGATTTCTTCTGCTCTTAAATATATAATTAGCCCAATCATTTCCATGATCTGTTATTTATAGTCACATTCAGTTATACGAACAGCAGCTGATAAATGTTCTTGTCTCGTAGCATTATTGTGCTCTAATTTGCGAGTGAATCAGCCATGCCTTATATGGCTAATTAGCTGATTAGGATAACTAGTGGCAGCAAAATCCTGCATATGGCACACACCGGCCCTCCAGGCCTGGAGTGTCCATCCCTGATCTGCACCCTCAGCGTTTCCTACAGCAGAGATACTCTATCTTACCCAGAAATGGTCGGTGTGGGTGCAGGCTTTTGTTCAAACCAAGCAGTATCACACCTGATTCTTCTAATCAACCATTAGAATTGTTGCTAAGGACCTTGAATAGTAGGATCAGGTGTGTAACTGCTTGGTTGGAGAAGACTGCATCCACACCGACCCTTTCTGGGTAGATTGTGTATCTCTGACCTAAAGGATCCCTAGATCTCTGGGAAGAGATTACCATCACTTAATTTTAACAAGCATTTCCTTTTTTCTTAATAGAGTGCTTTTCATGTTTTCAGGGATTATTTACCATCCAAAATGACATTGTCAGAAACATGAATGTAATTAAGAATAGAAACCCCGTATTCACATTGTCCTTCGGTTCTTGACCGATTTGTGGTGTTGAGTCCGGTGCGTATTTGGTATTTTCTTTCAGGGGCGTTCTCATTATCACTCCGTGTCGCGCCTGGACGAGGAGAGCGCTGCGGAGGCCACGCCCGCCAGGAAACCGGCCAATCGCGTGATGGCGATGGCGAGCCAGGACCTGCCTCGGGAGCTGCTGCTCAGCCATAAACGGTGAGACCGCACGCGCGTGACAATGTCCAACCCGTGACGTCACTCTGTGTTTTGAGTGAGGCCACGGTTGCCCATCCCTGTTCCTGGAGATCTGCTGTACTTGTAGGTTTTCATTTCAACCCTAATTTGGCCTACCTGATTCTACAAATGTGCAGCTCGACAAGAGCTCTTGAATGAGGTGTGCTTTGCTAGGGTTGGAGTGAAAACCTACAGGATGGTAGATCTCCAGGAACAGGGTTGGGCAGCCCTGACAGTTAACACACAATAAGACACTGAGTGAGGTCATGGATCGGACGTGTGTGTGTGTGTGTGCGCACGCATGTTTGGAAACTGGTATGCGACCGTGCTGCTTGTGTGACTGTCCCCTGCCGTGTGTGTGACTGCCCCCTGGCGTGTGTGACTGTGTGTGTGTGTTTGTCTGTGTGTGTGCGACTGTGCTGTGTGTGTGACTGTGTGTGTGTGTGTGACTGTGACTGTGCTGTGTTTGTATGTGTGTGAGACTGTGCTGTGTGTGTGTATGTGACTGTGCTGTGTGTTTGACTGTGCTGTGTGTGTGTGTGTGTGTGTATGTGACTGTGCTGTGTGTGTGTGTGTGTATGTGTTTGTGTGACTGTGCTGTGTGTGTGTGTGTGTGTGACTGTGCTGTGTGTTTGACTGTGCTGTGTGTGTGTGTGTGTGTGTGTGTGTGTGTGACTGTGCTGTGTGTGTGTGACTGCTGTGTGTGTGTGTGTGACTGTGCTGTGTGTGTGTGTGTGTGTGTGTGTGTGACTGTGCTGTGTGTGTGTGTGACTGTGCTGTGTGTGTGTGTGTGTGTCTGTGTGTGACTGTGCTGTGTGTGTGTGTGTGTGTGTGACTGCCCCCTGCTGTTCCCTCAGGGTACTGCACTCGGGGGAGAAGCCGGAGCTGCAGAGGAGGCTGGAGAGGAGGAGGCTGGAGCAGCACAGGGAGCAGGAGCAGGCCCGGCAGCCGCCCTCCGACCTGGAGCAGGAGCTCCGCAAGAGGCAGCTCAAAATGCAGGAGGTACTGAGTCCAGACCACACATCATACCTCATACCCCACACCACATACCCCACACCTCACACCTCACACCTTATACCTAACTAATTTCACCACAGCTCAAAATGCAGGAGGTCTTGCACTCCGGAGCCCGTTCCTCACCTCTCACCTCGTACCTGATGCCCCTCAGCTCCTCTCTCGTACAGTTCAAACTGCTGGAGGTATGAGGTTACCAGGAAAGAGCTGTACAAATGGAGAATTTGATTCCCTTCATTTTAATTTATAAAAATTGGCTTCACTGCCAACAAAATACTTTTTGGGTTCAGTTCAGGTCGGGTCAGCAGAACAAATGGAGCATAGATGGAAATTAACTTCTAAATAATTCAAAATATTGTACTCAATATTTTTGTCTGATTTTCAAACCCAACATCACAAGCTTAGAAGCAGGACTGCTTTGGTTTTGGCACTTGCCACATCCTGAAAACATGTAATTTCACTTAAGAGCCAATTACCACAAACGGTACTTTACACCACACATTCACGCACACCAACACTGTGTTTCGCCATACTCTACTTTCACACATTAATAATCTGCATTGCTACAGCCACACTAATGCTGGACCAGCTAGCGGGGGTTTGTGCTTATATTATTTTCCAGTTATTTCTTGGGGTGCTTTAAGCCCAAGCTTTCAGCTCTTCTAATCCACATTGATCCCAATCAGGCTAATTTGGGAAAAGGAACACGGTCATGATTTGTGGGGTCATCAGTAGATTGTTGCACAAATGCTGATGTTGGCAACTTTTCTTTGAAGTGTAATATTTGACACCAAGCAGCTGTTTGGGTGGGACTTACAGTAATGTTAGCACCTCCTGGGTGTGATGTAGGATCAGAAAATAAAGTCTTTTGCATAAGACATTTGGCACAAACTGTTGGCCTGAACTGGCTGCTTTGAATGTGGAAATGTGGTTTGAGTCAAGGATTAAGCTCATGTTACACAGTGCCTTTTAGATTCATGGACAGCTCTTTAAATAACACTTAATTTGCATCAGATTTGTAGATGCATGCAGATTTTTATCACATTATTTGAGAGCTTGAAATAAGAACCGTTAGGTCCTATATTTGGACAGTCTGGGTTCAGTATCAGGAAGCTTCATGGCGAAATGTTGCAATGCAAATTTTAAATGATTAGAAGCATATACAATGTATTGATATCTTGCTGTATGTTCAGATATCATAATGGGGCCTGTGCCACATGCAAACATTTCAGGTTTCTGCCTCTTGCTCTGATCAGCAAGGTCCATCACTGATTAACTAATCTTATATTTAGACTTAAACTTATTTCTATTACCTTTTTTTGCTGAATGAGACAAAACTGCAAATGAGGTGAGAATTTGACTCATTTCAACATTTGCCAATGTGGTGAGAGAATTTCACTTGTCAAGCAAACAGTAACTTAAAACAAGCTCATTTTCTGCTTGAGAGAAAAAAGATCTTAAGTCTTATTACAGGACTAAAAACGCTTGTTAAGACAGACATTTTTTCCCTTGCAAACGCAACTATACCTGTTGCAAAGATACGGTCACAGTTAACCCCTTGTATGACAAGCTAGCCTACTACTGCAAGCGCACTTATACCTGGAGGGACTCCAGGCCTCTGCCTCCATAACTGGCTGTAGACCAGATATGTTACTCTGTATTGTTAACTTCTTAACTTCTTAAATTCTTAACTTCTGACTACCGACTGTTGAAGTTGAAACATTTCAATAGGCATGTATTAAATGTATTAAGCCAAGGACATGTATTGTATGCCAGGGACACTCAATCTTTCCCAGAAAGGGCCAGTGTGGGTGCAGGCTCTTGTTCCACCAAGCAGTTACACACCTGACTCTACTAATCTACCATTAGTCATTGCTAAGGACCTTGATTAGTAGAATCAGGTGTGTAACTGCTTGGTTGGAGAAGACCGCATCGACGCCGGCCCTTTCTGGGTAGATTGAGCATCCCTGCTGTAGGCCTAGCCATGACCATTCTGTACTGAAATATAGCACCAGAAACTACAGATAACGACTTCAGGCTCCTCTATCTCAGAAGCAAATTGGCGCAGGAGCATTTTTATGGGCCTAAAGAATCAATGCTAGCTCCACGTAGCGTAACCCCGCCACTCCTGTGACCCACAGCATGAGCAGGAGGAGGTGAAGAAGAAGGTGGACCAGGAGAACGTTCCGGAGTTTGTGCGGGTGAAGGAGAAACTGAGGCACATCCAGGCCTCGGGACAGTGAGGTGCGGCACCTCCAGGCCTGGGGACAGTGATCCAGGCATTGGGGTGGCCTGACCGCCCATGTTCCCCCATGCCCTGACACCTCCACTGCTGCACCGAGGAGCATAAAAGCCCCGCCAGACCACCGTCGGACATCATTCCCGAGACACTGCTGCGTTCGTTACCTGAACACTGAGCCCCATGGCTGACGCACAGAGGATGCTGGGTTACCGAGGAACTGTTTCTGCCCAAACTCTCCCAGTTGACCGGTTTACTCTCCATTAATAAATCTGGCTCGCCTGCCCAGCCTTTTTAAGTACATTTTATATGACAATGGTCAAACATTAATGCAAATCAGTATGTTGTCTGCTATTTGTGCGTTCCATGAAACCAGTGAGCAAAAATAAACTAAAGGCAAATGCTCTTGGCCACAAGCGTGTTATGGTACAGAGACGAGAGAGAGCCTGTGTGTGATGAGAAGGCACACGCGTGTGTCCGAGACCAGTATTCTCTGTTGGGTGTGAGTGGACCTGCTATGCATGTATTTGGTTGCAGTGGTTGAGTTTGTCTTAAGTGTGTGCATGGACTCTGCTGAAAACCTTAGATATTTTGACTGCAATAAATGTATTGTGAATGAGTTATTTTCTGTTCTGCTTTTCGAACACTTTCGGAGTGAAAGAAAGGATATTTTCTTCAGAAATATCCATATTTATATAGTCTTTTGTTGGCATGTTTGACTTCAAAGAATTCAGTCCAGAAGGGCAGGACAAAACCTACTGTTAATTGAATCAGTTTGCTAATGTTTTCCTGATATGTAGCTAAAGAGAGGTGAACAGCAAATGTGCACTAAGCTAGTTGTGCCATCTTGTATAGCTGGTTGGGTGCTGTGCACTTTATTTAAATGTATTCTTAATTTTGTACCTGCTTTTTATCATTACCCCCAACAATTGAAGTTAGCTGTACACTAATTGTAGAACAATTCGGAAAATGTTTCCAGTGATAGTAATACATGGGGTTAATCAAACCCAGTTGAGTAAGGTACTTGTACAAACACCCAAATTAAATGATTATAGTTTCATTCTTTTACTGATAAATTTAGTAATGAGTAACCACCAACTGTCTCTGTAGTTCCCCAATGGCAAGAGGGGATACTATTGTTGTTATTAGTTGTCATGGATACAGAAAACCAGATAACTCGGGTTTTGATCAGAAAATTCACAGTGTATTAAATATGTATTTGTGCACCAAAATTCATATTCATGGTGTATATTTGGTAGTTGTCAAGGATGTATCCAGTTCAACACTTGCTTTTAAAGATTGTTTTCAATTCATTTTTAGGTTTGCGTTTGAAAACATTTAACATTGCAATTGCTCTATTGTGATTTGTTGGTTACCCATAGTGCAACGACATTTGTTATTTGTGATTGTAGATCCCGCATGTGCAAAATAGCTGGTTGCTGAAAGATTATTTTAGCAACAGGTATGGATGTTGATGAAAATGCAAATCCATGGAATATGCTTTGTAGTGTTTATTCCTCAGATGATCTGTGTGAAATGTGTTGCGTCAAACTTATGAGATCAGAAGTAAAGTCTCTTCCTGACAGCTGGATTTTGCATGTCATTTTTTGCATGTGAAGATCTATAATTCTCCCAGGGTGAAATTATTTGTGTTACGAATGAACCTTATTTAATTTTTTTTACTATTTATATTAATACGGACTGCATACCAACCCTTTATCAGCTGGACAGACACCACTGGTCTTTTGTGCCTTTTGTGTAGCTGACTGAAATGCAGTAGGCAGAGGTTTTCTCCATTGCTCTGGTCCTCCATATCTCATGCTCTTGGAACTCGTAGAGAATTCATTTGCAGGAAACCTCTGCCGCCTGTTGGTGTAGCTGCCGCGCTTCTGAGTGCTGCTGGATTAACAATGTTAAAAAGACAAAGATTAAAAATGGCCCTACCAACCCGCAGGTTCGGAGATATCCCCACCACAATAATTTCAGAATTAGTATTGAAAGATACAATCGGTAAGATCTTAGTGTTAAAACATTATTACAAGACCATTGTAAAGCCCTTCCGATCATTGAAAAATACTCACTCATATGTTGACTCACCCTCTGCCTGTTTTCAAAGTCCTTAAATTCAGGTTTCAAAATATACAGTTGCTGGCCCGACACTCTGAACCAAAACATTGGTTCTGATTGCCACAGCCAATGTCAATACTATTTGTCATGGACTTGGTTTGGTTTAGCTTTATTGTGACTCATGTACTGCATTGGAAGAAATGCCCTGGTGCGGAATCATTATTTCGAAACCATTTGTTTATGCAGAAATGACATGCGCTCAATTCCTGGTTTTGGACAAAGTTCCTGCATTTATTAGAGTTTTTTTTAAATAAATAGAGATATGTGCCATCACAGCCATTACACAAGCCAACTGCATTTCTTCACAACGTTTTTGGATTAAAATTATATTAAATATTGCTTGACAATGAAAAAAGACTCAAGACACTCTTTTCTGGTATAGGTATTAACAATTCCTTTATTGGTGTGGCAGATCCACAAAGGAAATTATATTAAGAAATATATTGTAACTACCAAAGCGTTTTGGCTGACTTGGCCTTGTTGCATTCATGAAAAATGTAACACACGAAAAATGATTATTGACATCAATCATAAACTTATAAATGTGTTTAACTGGCACTTGATGGGAAATCAAGTGGTAAAAAAAAAAAACGTTACAGGAAATGCTCCTCTGAATGCTGTGCTTCATGTCGGCTTCAATAAAACAAAGCGCACCAAAAAAGTGCTGAAAAGAGAAACTGTGGTTTCTGAACACGTGACCTTGTGTGGCACCGTGCCGTGGGAGGGCACAGGCAGCAGCTCGAGAGAGCTGGCCTTGCGCAGATCCAGTCAGCTGAAATGGAAGACCTGAGCTACTACGCTTATGATAACTTCACAGAGCTGCTCGACTTCAACGCCAGCGAGGATGAGTGCCACCGGGGCGCGGAGCTCCCCTTCTCGCACGTCTACCTGCCCGTCCTGTATTTCCTCATCTTCTTCACCGGCGTCTCGGGCAACGTCTTCGTCATCGCGGTCATGCGCGCAAAGGGCGCGGGCCGGCGCCTGGTGGACACCTTCGTGCTGAACCTGGCGGCGGCCGACCTGGCCTTCGTGTTCACGCTCCCGCTCTGGGCCGTGTCGGCCGGCCTCGAGCACCGCTGGGACTTCGGCGACGCCCTGTGCAAGCTGAGCGGCTACGTCGTGGCCGTCAACCGCTCCTCCAACGTCTTCTTCCTGGCCTGCATGAGCGCCGACCGCTACCTGGCCGTGGCGCGGCCGCTGGCCCGGCGGGCGGGGCGGGGCGGGCGGGGCGCGCGTCTGGCCTGCGCTGCGGTTTGGGCCTCCGCGCTGCTCCTGGGCCTCCCCTCGCTGGTGTTCCGCCGGGTGTCTCCGCCCGACGAGGGCGGCCTCTGCACGGAGGACGCGGAGTCGGCCGCGTTCGTGGGCCTGAGCCTGGCCTCGCTCGTCCTGGCCTTCCTGCTCCCGCTGGCGGTCGTGCTGTTCTGCTACGGCTGCGTCCTGCTCCGGCTGCGGGGCCGGCCCGCCGTCGCCCCCGGCAACGCCCCGGCCGAGGCCCGCCGCCGCTCCCTGCGGATCGTCCTCGCTGTCGTGGCCGCCTTCGCCGTCTCCTGCCTGCCCTTCAACGTCTTCCGGGGAGTCCTGGTGGGGGCGCCGGCGCTGGGGTGGGAGTTCTCCTGTGAGGCGCGCGCCTTCCTGGCCCGGGCGCTCGTGCTCTCCGCCTGCCTGGCGTTCTTCGACAGCTGTGTGAATCCGCTCATCTACCTGCTCCTGGACCGCCACTTCCGCCAGCGCGCCCGCTGGCTCTGTCTCCGGGGGCTGTACGGCGGGGAGCAGCCGCCCCCTGCCACGGCCTCCAGCCGGAATACAGACGGCCACGGAGCCTCCACCAGAACCCAAGTCCACTCCTTCAATCTTGCGAACTGATTCTCCGTGCGCTCTCCTCACCCACTAACGCAGTGGTCTCCAACCCCCGGTTCTTCAGAGCTACCGGGTCTGCTGGTTTTTGTCTTCACCTTAAATTCAGCACCGTGTTGATACCCAGATAACCAGGTGAGGTGAGTCAACTGTGTAACCAACGGCTCTATTTGATTGAAGAGCCGAGTAGCAATGAAAACCAGCAGACCTTGTGGCTCTCCAGGACCAGGGTTGGAGACCACTGCAGGTGAGGTCCACCGTATACCATCAATTTATAGACCCCCCTCCCCCCCCCCTCCCCCCCACCAGCAGTTAATTACCTGTCACACTGAGCACCCTGCTGAAAAAACTGCCCAGCTAGGTTTTGAAACAGCTGGTAGCTATCTGAAGCTAGTCATAGCTGGATTTCACACCGGGGAAACTATGATGTGTGCTTTTACAGTTGACTGCCTTAACCCAACCGTCCACCAGCAGATCATCACACTGCCATGTTGCAGAATGATTCTGGGCTGACTGGTGGGCCAGCACTGGGCAGCTAGCTGTGTGCTGTATGCTTGCTGCCTGGACCCGCTGACCAAAGTGCCGTCTCCTCAGGTTACCGTAGGTACCCTTTGTTCGGTTATAGCCGGAGCTGTGCTGTTCACAGTGATAGCATTGTGATTTGGGAAAGTAGGATCACTGGCTCATTAAGTATTCATTTTGGAGAGACTTTGATCACAATCAGCAGTAAGTGGATATGTGTACATTGACCTCTGCTGACAGAAAGTGAAGTTAGATAAGTATTAGATTCAATTATTTTTGATGATGGAGAGTAGAGTGTATTACATTAAAAGGTTAGAATAGTCCATATAAAGAATAGAATGCCTCTTAATTAGGCTGTTGAACATATGTCAACTTAACATTTCCCCCTTAATCTGATTAACGCAATGCGGGTTTGGCTTGTTAACATTTGCTTGAGTAATGGCCAAGTGACCACACATTCATTAATTAGATGCCTTTTGATTCACCTCAGTCTTAAATTTCAGCTAAAATTTTTACCTTTTTTATGTCATTGTTTGCAAAACAGCCCAATAAGTGCAATGTGAATATGGGAATTTTATCTTCTTCTTTTACAGACATCCCCAAATTTTTAAATAACTTTTTCTATTAAATGTGTCCACTATACTATGGCATGGACAATATATTTATGTCAAATTAAAATAATTAAAAGTATTTGGAGGAACATAGATTGTAATATAACCGAGTGAACGAAAACAGATTTGTTTTTATACATTGGTCTCCTACATAAGATGATGATGATGATGATGATGATGATGATTATAATTTTATTGATTACTTTTAAATGATTAAAATGCCATGGGGAAATCATCAGCAGAATCTTAGTGTGGAATAAATTGCAATAGCGCTTGTTTTACAGCAATTATGAGACATAAGGAGCAATATGTTGCTACTCTATTGAAGGTGAAAGAAAGTTGTAAAGAATAAGAACCTGGCCTTTCATAGCACACGTGTGTTTGAAGTGGTTTATCAAACGTGAATATGGGAATTTTATCTTCTTCTTTAAACATGATGCGGTGTAAAATGGTAAATAATGCCTGAAAACATGGAAAACATCAAAAGAAAAATGAACAGCTTTTTTAAAAATCAAGCAGTTGGAATGAAAACACAGCAAACACAGGGGGTCCCCAGGACCGAGTTTTGGAACCACAAATGTAAAGTATTCGAAAGACATTTTTAAAATAAACTGTGTGTGTACAAATTGCAAGACAAAGATAGTAAACTGGGTATTCATTAATATAATGAATACAGACCATTCCAGAATATTAGTGGAAATTAATCAACATATAAATGTGTGTCACTAATCATTAACTTTTTTTTTTACGCATGCTGTTTTTTCACAAAGACGTTCCCGAGAAGCATGATGAAACAAAGTGTTAACCCTTCACAATATGATTAGATGAATTGGCATGAAATAATGTAGTTGTCAACTTGCTTAATAACTACTGAGTAATTCAACAGCTTTGTTCATGTATTTGTACATCATCAATTCATGTTAACAACGACATTAGTTCATGCCAATTCATGGCAATTCATAACAGTTAATGTATTTGTTCATGGTTAACTAATTATATGTTTATCATATGGGTTACTAATGTAAAAATACAAAATCTCATTGCATTAAATATGTGAAATAATGAAAATCTAATTTCATACTTAATATATTTGTACATCAATTAATAATGTTAACAATTACAGTAGTTAATGCCAATTCATTTACCCTTATTGTAAAGTGTGACCAACAAAGCTTAAATCATTCTTAATAAAATAAAATAAATGTTGTTCATATTATTGTCTAGTGTCTATAAGCAAATTGAGAACATGTAAATGCATTATGTTCAAATATTATTTTGCCATATTCTGTTCAAGATCATAGAAATGTGGTCTAATATGTTAAAAAATATTATAAGCAATTTAAATCATTTGATGAAGGCCTTGATCACAATTAAATATTTATATTTAGTGTCATAAATGCAGACATTATATCTGAGGAACAGTACACTTTTTTGGATATATTTAATACAACTTATGAATTGACTATTATGTCATTTGTCACATGTGCTGTTGTAAAACGTGCATGCTGTTTGAATTGTTAATTCAAAATGAGTATGCTGTTATTCCTATCTTCTTCTCTTTATTCGTTGTTGGCTATTTATCTCAATGTATGTTTGCTAGAAAAATATGTGAATAAACTGAGAGCCGTTGAGATATTTGTCTGTGTAATCAGTTAGTAATTGTAACCTCTTAGGTGATCATATCATAAAAAATTAAAGTCTCCAGTGGATTGGAGAGAAATGTCTCATTAAGGGCATCACATGTTCATTTTATTAACATTTAGCTTTTGCTGAACACAGGAACCGTTGATACATAAAATAGTCATCCTGTAAACGTTTCTGAAGTGTTACTAAAATGTTAACTAAAATGATAAGAAGACCAGGCTTACCAGCACAAAACCAATGGTATTTCCCATAGCACACAGAAAAGACTTTTGGACTTCATAGTAATAAAGTAATATTCACTGAAATTTAAACAGTTGAATGAGTAGCAACAGTGAGAAATAAGCTCACATTTTCCCATGAGAAAGTGTGTAGGAGGCTCGACAGACCGAGAGTTGAAAGGGTCACTCTTTGGTGTAATGCTCAGTGCCCTTTTAGAAATGAATAATCTCATTTCTCAAAGGGTCTTGAGAAATGTAGTTTACCCGTGGTTCTGTGAGAACCTGCCACTCATCTGAACTTTCGGTATCTGTAAGCGAAATAGCAGAATTCGTACAATTTGCGCTCAGGCAAAGTGTCTGCTTTTGTGAAACACTCTTCAGTTTCCATTAAGAATTTACAGACGTCCCCTAATTTTTTTACTGAAAGAAATTATATTACAACTGTCCACTATACTATGCCATGGACAATATAATATTTATGTCCAATTTAAATAATTAAAAGTATTTGGAGGAACATAGATTGTAATATGGTAAGGTATATGAGCAGCCATGGGTGGATAATCACAAGAGAGCTCTAACTGACAAATAAAATATTTTTTCAGCAGTCTTAATGAGAATATACACTCAGTGAAAAACAAAAAAACATCCAGTGAACAGCAGACAGAAATGTGTTGTTAATGAGTGACGTCAGAGGAGAAGGGCCAGACTGGTCAAAGCTGACAGGAAGGTGACAGTAACGCAAATAACCACACATTACAACAGTGGTATGCGGCCTGTAGTGTAGTGGTTAAGGTAAATGACTGGGACCAGCAAGGTCAGTGGTTTGATCCCCGGTGTAGCCACAATAAGATCCGCACAGCCGTTGGGACCTTGGGAAAGGCCCTTAACCCTGTACTGCTCCAGGGGAGGATTGTCTCCTGCTTAGTCTAATCAACTGTACGTCGCTCTGGATAAAAGCGTCTGCCAAATGTCATTAATGTAATGGAATGTATGCAGAAGAGCATCTCTGAACACACGATGCATCAAACCTCTAAGTGGATAGGCTACAGCAGCAATAAGTCCAATAAGTCAAAATAAGTCTAATAAATACCTAATAAAGTGCTCACTGAGTGTAGAAATTGTAGGATACGATACTATCTAACACAATAACACACACAGCGCTGATCAGCCAATTGTTATGTGTTATTGAGACTCCACCCTCTTCAGAAATGAAACTGATAGAAATTTGCTTCCAGAATGGAAAATGTGCTTTGTGTGTGTGCGCATGTATGTGTCCACAATTTAAGTAGCATCCTTAAGTCAGAGATAGCCATATACTGTTTGTGTTTATTTTGCTTGTGGATGGATGTGGATCTCTTTTTGCAAGAAAGAGCAAAATTTGAACTGAAACTGAAATGTGACACAACAAGCAAGCAACATCAAGAACATGCATCAAGTCAGACAATTCCCACAAAGGTGTTTGCCATAGATGAGCAAGAGCATGTACCCGAGCCGACCTGGGTCTTCTACATAATTGAGATTTCGGTAAAATTAGGAAGATCTGCAGATCTGTGAGATTATTTCCCCAAAGCATGTTGTTAACCAAAGCATACAGTCCAAACAATAGAATCATGCTGATTCAGAAAGCTGGTGAAAATCGATAATTCTTCAAATTGTCAGTAATTTGCAGGAATTGTACTCATGACTAACAGAGGAAAAGTGTTTGACTTTGATCTGCTCCTACTTAGACTACCTAACCGCTTCTCGTAACAGCTCTGGCACGCCCATCAAGCGGTGGGAAAGACATCTGGAAAGAGTTCTCAAGGAGATGCGCCCCAGGCTGTGGCTGACTGGCTTACGGGTGCGCCCCCCCCCCCTCCCCTCAGGACGGCTGGACTCTCAATACCTGGTTATGTGCTCCCTACTGAAAAAACAGCCAAAGCTAGGCTTTGAAACAGTGGGTAGGTGGTTGACCAGTTCAGACTGGCTCCCAGCCACCAGCTCAAGCTCTGTTTTGAAACAGTTGGTAACTCAGACAAGCTGCCAACACTGGCTGGTTGACCAGCTCATACACAGCTAGACCAGCTCATGACCAGTTTGACCAGCTCATACCCAGCTAGACCAGCTTATGACCAGATTGACCATGCTGGTTGAGCAGCACATACCCAGCTAGACCAGCTTATGAGTAGCTTGGTCATGCTGGTTGACCAGCTCATACCCAGCTAGACCAGCTTATGACCAGTTTGACCGTGCTGGTTGAGCAGCTCATACCCAGCTAGACCAGCTTATGAGTAGCTTGGTCATGCTGGTTGACCAGCTCATACCCAGCTAGACCAGCTTATGACCAGTTTGACCATGCTGGTTGACCAGCTCATACCCAGCTAGACCAGCTTATGACCAGTTTGACCATGCTGGTTGACCAGCTCATACCCAGCTAGACCAGCTTATGAGTAGCTTGGTCATGCTAGTTGACCAGCTCATACCCAGCTAGACCAGCTTTATGACCAGCTTGGTCATGCTGGTTGACCAGCTCATACCAGCTTATGACCAGCTTGACCAGCTCCGTTTTCAAGCTGGTCATAAGCTGGATTCTACAGCAGGGCTTTCTGTGAAATGCAGAGCCTGTGCACAATTTCACCTGCGAGCAGCGAGACCGGGTGTTAGATCAGTTTCTCACTGCAGTCGAGGGGGGGCATTTGTTGTTCAACGTGGGGCCTTGCGTCAGTAATCTTCACATCTTCAGAAACTGTGTCACAATGTCTGGCCCGTTGCAACTGCATGGCAAGGCTTCTAAGCTGGAGTTTCCCTTCAAAGTAACTTCCATTGAGATAAAAGATAACACTCACAGTGTACTTTGCTGATGAGACTTATGGTGCACAGCCTCTTGTCGTGACCACAGCCAGGTGTATGCGTGCTGCATACTACCAGTTTAACCATATAGGCTGAGCTACACAATGTATGAATTCATAACGTCATACAGAAAGAGGCTTACATTGTACCTGTTCAAAAAGGTTTAATTAACAAAAATATATCTCCACATTTTATTAGGCTGAACAAAACTCAGGATAGCACAAGATGAGCTAATTGAAAATTGAATAATGTTTGAATTTGAATAATGCTGAAAAAGATGACTGTGGCAAAACAAAGGGTTAAAGATGTTTGCTAACAATATGATTTTTATTTTCCGCATTTACTGAAATCATGGTTTTTGTTTTTTTTGCAGTTTGCAAAAAATGGACTGCAACCGGACTCATTCGTCATACTTTTCAACATTAATTCAGAGTTGGAGGACAACAAACCTACACAAGCGCTTTAGCACATTCGCGGGAGTATTTTCTGTAATGGTAACAGACAAATCACACATTGGCCTTTTGAGAAACTGCGCATGTGGAAGCGGGTTTTCAGAAACACGGTCTACGCCGGCGTTCGCTTTGAGGTTGTGGGTAACCAAAGGCTGAAAAAGCAGAAAATGGCGTCAAGTGCAGCGTTTCTCAACCCTGTGTTGTGTGGCATGCTGTGAGAGCTGGTGTTTGTTTTCAATGAATGTACAGGCATCTGCTAAATAGCTAGAAAAGGTAGCCTAGCTTAGAAAAATTTACCTGCAAAATTAGCTCAATAAAAGGTACTTAGTTCAGGCACAACTGGGTATGAAATGTCCTTTGTGAACTTCTGTTTTACAGCACAGTTAGCTGACGCAGTGAGGCGGTAAGGCAGGGGTGTCAAACTGAATTCCCAGGGGGCCGCAGTGTCTGCGGGTTTTTGTTGTTTCCTTTCAATCAGCTGCCAATTATGGCCTTGAGAACAAGAACATTACATTACATTACATGGCATTTAGCAGACGCTCTTATCCAGAGCGACGTACAACGAAGTGCAGATCAAACACAAGTACAAGTGTGAAGAGGACCTGAGAGGACAGTACAGTTCCGAGTCCTAGTGTAACCATACAGATATAATCGGAACCCTTGAAGAATACATCAACTTCCAAACTAGCATACCACAGTTGGCAGCTAGAATACCCTGAGTAATATTGTTTCCAGTCTAGTAGCTGTAAACATATTATATCCCCGGTTCATTTTAGCTCACATTTTCACCCTGGCCCTAGGAGAGCAGCAGGGTGTGCAGGTTTTAACAGAATAAACTGAACTAATTCACCCATCACTGACCTACAGCAAAGTGCTGGTTAAATGAGCTAGAACTAATCTCAATGATCAGCTAGCACAAACTAGCTTTGACAGATTTTGTATTTTTATTCAATTCCAAGAGAAATCCAGTCACAGAACCATATAACAGAAATCCAGTCATAGAACCATATCATAGAAATCCAGTCATAGAACCATATAATAGAAATCCAGTCATAGAACCATACAATAGAAATCCAGTCACAGAATCATATAATAGAAATCCAGTCACAGAACCATATAATAGAAATCCAGTCATAGAATCATATAATAGAAATCCAGTCATAGAACCATATAATAGAAATCCAGTCATAGAACCATATAATAGAAATCCAGTCATAGAACCATATAATAGAAATCCAGTCATAGAATATTTCCATTTGATTATGGCTGTAAGAGCATTGTTCAATTCTATGGGGAAATGAAACAAAGAGATATTTTCAAAAGTAGTCTGTAAGTATTAAGTATGTTATAGTTCTGGAGCAATCATGTGGATATGTGCTGCCCCCTGTTGGTTCTATAGTGACAATTCATCTCTGCAATTACTGACTGGATTTAACGTCCTCATTTCTGGAGTTGCGATCAAATAAATGTATGAAATAAAGGCTTAAATGCACTCAAGTGAATCAGTGACTTTTAGGTTTATATCAATGTTCGACTTATTTTCCTTTGTACAATACCTGCTGCACTGTTCACAAACAACCCATGTACACAGCGAAAGGAATGACAGCTACTCATTCAACAATTTCCTTTCTTGATTCTTACAAATTCTACAAAATTAGTTGTTGACCTCCCTAACCGACAGAGATTGGGTGCATGCTACAATATATAAAATAGTCATATTGATTGTAGTTGGTGCTACTACACATATTACAGACAATATTACACACTGCACAGTGCAAACCATGATAGATTGATGACTTTCATAAATAGACCAACTTCATCTTTGATGGTTGGAATGATGTTTTTTGTTTTGAAATGTGAAAAAGTGACTAATCAGTACTTTTTTTGTCCTTGGCCTTGACATGGACTTCTTAAAAAAATATGAGTTTTTGTTTTATTATAATTTGTATTGATTTAGTTTTTTTGATACATAGCTTAATTTGCTTCTGTTGAAATGAGTTTTTAGTTGTTTTATTGTAAGCATTTTTGAAGACAACTTTAATCAGTACAAAAGCTGAAATACTATCGACAAATTATAATTATAGGCAATATCAATACTGTAAAATAATTCTTGAACTTGTTTTAAATAATTATGAAATCATTGACAACACAGCATACTTCCTAATTCATCATAACTGAAAATGTAAGAAAAATGGCAAATGGCAAAACATGATTGGAATTGTTGTAATTCTGATTTGTGAAATGAAAACTCTTTATCACATAATGCTTTTTCACACGTGATAGATTAAAACAGCCATTGAAATGAGCGCATTGATATAATAGCAATACCAACCATAATGGAGCATATTATCTACCATATCCAAGGGATTTAAGAATTCATCTGACCTTGTGACCTTTGCTTGGTTACGCTGCACAGATTCATTTGTGTTTATGACTCCTGCCTTTTCACAAACAACAATGACCCCCAGAAGATTCCTGGTGGTGTGTTGCACTGAACGATGCAAGGACATGATGAAGTAATTTTCTTCATCAAGTAACAACCGAAAATTTCAAGATGACAGAGAGGTTCAAGTGAAATGTGATTCGTACAGGATAACTGCTATTTTTACTGGAGTCCATGTTCCGGATTTGGGAGGCTTCCAGTACTCCAACTGAGTGATACTGCTTCGTGAAGCTGGGCCCTGTTTCAACTCTTTGGTAACATTACATGTTACATTCCATTCCAAAGCGACTTACAGTTGATTAGACTAAGCAGGAGACAATCCCCCCAGTGCGGGCTGTGCGGATTTTATCATGGCTACACCGGGGAGCAAAACGGTTTCTTTGTCATCACATTCTGAGGTGACATATTTAAAATAAATTGGCCTGCAGCTTTGCAAAGTTGTACAGTTGCAATCGGCAGCATCTTGTCAATATCAAAGATACAATTTTCACTGAAATTGGCATATGTGTTAAGGAAGCTGTTGTTTATAACCCCGATAAATGTCATATAAACTTCTCTGACAGGGATAAACATCTGAACAAGGGACAGCCAGTCAGGCCCTTTCAGACCATTGGGTGTGCACTTTCCCTGGGACAATTAGCTAATTAGCTGAACACACCAGCCAGCGCCAGCTCACTCTGAGATTGGACCACAGTAAAACATTTTTTACTTGGGCACAATGACTGTCTTATGCTGCCAGTAATTAATTAATCAATACATGCAGCTAAAGTGTCAGAGCACATGAAAGATTGACTAATTAAGTCATTAAGAACAGATGCTGGCATGAAATCCAGAATCAGATATGGCCCTCCTGGCTCTAAACTCTCATTTTACTTAGGACCACAATTTGTTGTCTATGTATAAACTTGTAACAGCATGATTGGTTTTGGTTGTTATTGGTTTGACATTTTCTTTACAGGTTAAAAACATTTTGATTTGATTTTTAAAAAACACATTTGATCAAAATGGTACCTTCATTATTGGGGTTATTTAACAAAGATACAAAAATCCAAAAGAGATATTTTCAGTGAACTCAAAATACAATTGCCGTGTCCTCCTACACCAGTTTTACCTCCGGGTATAGACAACCACATACACTACCTCTTCCCCTAAATGTCAGCTGTTCCCTGCATCCCTTCCCGACCTAATCTCCAACATTAGTTTTTATTTCATGTTTTTATTGTTTTAATCCTTCCTCTACCACCTTATAACCACTCTCCAAAAAAAAGGAAGGGTGGGGTGGGGTGGTGGTTTGAGAACAACAATGACACACAACTTACAAGAGGAAGAGTAATACGTTCTGTTGAGGCGCTGCTGATTTTTGCTGGAAGACTACAGTTCATATTTAATTCCACCGCAATATGCGACATGCATTACACGTGTGCCTTTGTGAGTTAGTTATAGCTCCTACAGCTCGAGGAGAAAGTGCAGGGCGCTGAGGCCCGCTCCTCTTGCCCGCACCGCGTGACAAACACACTTTGTTTAGTCTGACACCTGGACGTTGCCATTCCCCAAAACTCCCCCGGGGGGGGGGGGGGGGGGGGAGTGGAGGTATTCCGCAGGAGTGAGGATGGGAGCGGGTGTGCAGGCGGTCTGGTTAACCCCCTGGGGGCAGGGCGCTCCCCCTGGCCTTTCACATGGAGATGGGGGCCAGTTTGATTAGCTGATCTTTTCACTCCTACACGGGGCAGACAGAGGGAGAAAGGGGACCATCTGCCGGGTCAGAGACAGGCCCCCCCGTTGGGACCACAAGAAGAAAGAATGGCCAAGCAGTGCGCATTTGTGTGTGTGCACACGTGTGTGTGTGTGTGTGTGTGTGTGTGTGTCTGTATGTGTGTGGGGGTTGCGTGTGTGTGTGTGTGTGTGTCTGTGTGTGTGTGTGTGTGTGTGTGTGTGGGGGTTGCGTGTGTGTGTGTGTCTGTGTGTGTGTGTGTGTGTGTGGGGGTTGCGTGTGTGTGTCTGTGTGTGTGTGTGTGTGTGTGTGTCTGTGGGGGTTGCGTGTGTGTGTGTGAGTTTATGTATGAATATTTTATGTATAGGTATGTGTGTAAGCTTGTCTGTGTGTGGGTGTGCTTGTGTGTATGTGTGTGTGTGTGTGTGTGTGTAACCACTGTGTGTGTGTGTGTGTGTGTGTGGCTGCATGCTGTGTGTGTGTGTTTATGTATATATACACATATTTGTGCTTGCTCAGTCGGTCATGAAACCACCCCTCTCTAAATGGTAAATGGTTGGCATTTAATGTTTGCTCAGATGGGTGGTGTCCAGCTGGGGTATGGATATTTGACAAAGCCATGGCATCATTGATATCTATCTGTAACGCATACACATTGTTTACATGTAACTTTATATCATAAAGTGTTATAGGATTTCTACATTGACAATGCGACCCACGAATAAAAAAACACTGCACAAGTGTCGCTCCGTGGACACAAATCAGTCCTCCAGCACTGATGGCCAGCTGTCTCGCACACTCGCGTCTTGAATAAACTTTTTTTCAATCCATTCTTCTGCACGCAGACTCCTGTTTCTAAGCCTTCAATAGCCACCCCCGGGATGTCGTGTGCTGCTTGAAGTAACGCACATTCAATCGCACAAAAAAAGTTTGTGGGGAGACGGAGTTTCTATGAGTTTGAACGACGGGGGTGACACGCCATTCTAAAAATGACTCTCCCATTATAGTTTTTGATGTTGTAATAACTCCAGGAACGGTGTATAATAATAACAATTTTTAAAAAGTGTACGGTACACTGTGTACTAAAATGAGTCGTGCGTCGAACTCACACTAGTAAAATAATAAAAATAATTCATTCGCAGCCCCCCCTCCAGTTTGAGAGAATGGTACGATCCTGAAACAGATGTCCCACTCCAGAACATTTGGGATGCTCAGCTAATATACCAACAGGAAAACGTGAATGTCTGCTGGCTCCATGTGCTGATATGGATTTATTGAAAAAGTGTATAATATCCCGTACTTATCTCTGAAGAAACAGAACAAAAGGTAGGTGGTACAAATATTTTCCCAAGAAAGTAAGAAAGCGCATCGTTTTTATGAAATAAATGAAATAAATTGTAGCCTACCCTACGTTTTATTCGTTGGTAAGATTTTCATATCACAATGTTTGAAAAGGGGGGTTCTGGATGTTTTATATCTTATGCAATAGTTCAGAAAATACCTTATTTCGATTTGCAGCCAGCATATTTTTACGACAACTCAATCGAGGTTATTTTAGAATTTACCGGCAAAAGTCAGACATATGACACCTAAATCGGAGTCAATAATCTAACTTTTATAGCCTACGTCATAAATATGCGTATGAGAAAGTTACCTTGTCCTGCGCATAGGGTGCTTATGTTGACTTTTCCAGCGGTTACCCCTAAATTAACTGGGAGACTGCCGACTGGATTTTTTAGGCTTGTTGCGATAATGACTTTTCCCACTTTTTTATGTGCCTATTTGCATAATGACACGCGTGGTTTGAACAACACTGTTCAAACATCATAAACCGTTGAAAGATACATATGGCTCGAAGACACCATTTTGCAACAAAGAACCCGACACAGCAAGGTCATTTGTAGTAAAATACAAAATTATCTTAGATTATCTCCAAGGCTTTTGGTGTTACTGTAGATTAGATCGTTGCGTCCAGGGCTGTGATCGTGGTATCAAAGGCTAAGCATTCTGTTTTCATCTTAGATACCGGTAAGGCTTCATTAGTTAAACATTTGTGCTGGATGTTTTAAAACTCTTTAAAGTCCGCTGTAAATTGTCCAGCTGCTTCAGTTCTCCAACACACTGTCTTTAAAAATAAAATTCCACATTGGAATTGTTGGCTTTACTGATAGCATAACCACTGTAGCATAACCTTAACTTTACTCTTCAGACTATAGAGAAAAACGGTTGAAAAAATGTGCTTATTCGCTCTTCAGATAACAAAGTCCTAACATTTAGTCAATTGGTACCTTTTACCTTAGTAATGATCACAAAAAATTTAAAAGAAATTATGGCTAATATACAGAGTTCAGGTAGGAGTTAAGTTGCACAATACCTGGTGTAACCCATTGATATGGTATGTGTCAGTTCTAAAGCATTGCCTTCAGGTATGTACAGTGGGCAGTTTTTTTTGTTGCCAATTTGTCACTAAATTTAGTATTTTATTGCCACCTCTCAAAGAAGATGTATAGTATTGTAGAAGGTTTCGTGTCTGCCATGAATGAAAGATGGATGGGCTGTTGTCTAAAGCTGAACTGAGCGTGATCGCACATTCCTGTTGTTCTGGAAAAGCTGTGAAAGTTTATGCCGTGTTCTGTGTCCTGTCCGGACCCTCCCAGTCCATCAGAACAATCCATGCTGATCGGTATGTGATAAACGGGAGATGTGTTCCCACAAATCAAACCTCTTGTATATGTGTCAAGTCTTAGATTTGTGGTTTGCTTGGCCTTGCTGCAATCCTGTATCAATCTTGTAGCCATCAGAGCTGAAAGCCACAAATGAATTTATGCACCTATATGAAGAATAGTTTTAAAGTGCATTTGTTGTTATGACAGGGATTAAAGGACTGGGCTATTGAAATGCAAAAATCACACCTGTTTTGGCTCAACCCTTTGCATGTACATAGCTTATACATTATTATTGTCTTTATGCATTTTGTCCCATAGGTAAAAACTAAAATGGCAAATTAGGTGCGCTAAAAGGAAGTCAATAACCTGCTTTTCAAACTGCCCTGGGTTGGCCAGTACCGACATTCCTTTTGTCTTTTAATTTTGCTTCAGATTAAAATAATATGAGACTTTTTAAACGGAGTGAATAAACTCACAATCAGCTAATAAAAAAAACGTATTTTCCAGCTGCATGTGAGGGTAATGCCTGTGTGTGTTTTAGAGCCTGAGTCTGCCGGCAGTGTTTTTGGGCCCTTTCAAGAGGCTGGCAGATGCCTGGGCAGGCGTGGTGGCAGGGACAAGGGCCGTGTGGCTGTGAATAGCGTCGGAATCTTCGGCTCGGCGGGGGCCGGGCGGAGGGGGGGGCGACTGAGGGAAGCTAACAGCACGGGTCTTTTGTGCCCTGCTGACAGCTCCAGGGAGATCTCACGTTGCACTGCGATAATTGTCCAGGAACATCGTTGGCTTGCTTTCTGCAAGGAACCCCCCCCCCCCCCCCCCCGCCCTCCCCCGACTCACGGACATCTCAATCTCCTTCCTTGACACACGGGCAGCGACACGCTCCCAGTCTGTTAACACTTCAAAGCCAGCTCACACACAAAGGGCATCGGGAGTTTACTTTTCATCTCAGAATTCTTTTTTTTTTTTTTTTTTTTGGCCTAGCTGTTGAATATTTACCCGGCACTTACAAGGTTCTGTGACACGTTTTCCATGTTTCTGCACTGATACCGTGCCCTGGCAGTGTCGCTCAGACCTGGGTTCAAATTCATGTTTGAATACTTTCAGATATCGTGGCAATTTTTTCAGATGAAACGCGTTTCACTAAATCGTACAATCGTACAATGCAGGAAGTATTTTTGTTCTCTATATAGGTGAAAATACTGATGTTTCATTGCAAATAGTGAGTAATCTGTAGGAATTGTAATGTTGTCTATTCTAAAGGGTTAAAGTGTTTCAAATAAAAGCATTTAAACCACCTCATAAACTGTTTTCACTTCTCTAGAGGACTGGGGTCGTTGGTGTTAGTGTGCTCCTTCCTTGACATTTTGTTTTTCAAATGTGCAAAGGAATCATCTTCCCAGACAATGAGGGCCTTCTTCTCGGTCAAACTCAAGCCACTCCACCACTGCAGTTATTTATGGCTCTTCAGACCTGCGTAGAATAACACTCTCTATGTTTCTGTTTGTCCTTGTTTACCCCCTTCACCGAAAGCTTAGCCGATGCTCTCCGGTGCCCCTCTGACACGTCAAATGAGATTATCGGCTCGATTCGATTAACAGTATGACTGCAGCAGAGATCCACTCTTGGAAAACCTGAGAAGTGGCAAAGGTCAAGCGGCGATCGGCTTTCGTTTAAGACGGCTCTTCGAGGCGGGACTTCCGGGCCTTTTCTCGTGCCACCGCGAGGATTTACGGCCCGTTTGAAAACCCGCCGTGGCGTTTTTTGTTTGTTGTGTTTCGCCACTTTTCCCCTTTGAAGCCGAAACTGCCTCAAAATCGGTCAGACTGTCAAGGTCCACGGAGTGTCAGTTGAGCGAAGGAGGCACGTTGGGCAAGGCCCAGCCGCGGAGCTGTGATCTTTTCACGCCGGGGTAGAGTGACGGATGGATATCGGGGCTGAGCTCGTCGCCGGGGGAAACCTTAACTGTGAACAGATGCGGTCGCGACCACTCCGTGTCCCACACCTGGCTCTTATCGGGGCTTTGTTGTGAGAAGTGTGGCTGTTTAAATAAATACAGTACCCAGTTTCAGACAAACCGGGCTACTCCACACACCGGCTTTCTGCTGACAGCCTGCTTGGATTAAGCTGCTGCGTTCAACTGCAGTACACAAAACCACACCATGCCCTTGCACCCTATATGCACCTACAGCCTCCACCCACCAACACACACACACACAGACACACTCTCTCTCTCTCACACACACACACACACACACACACACAGACACACACACACACAGACACACCATGCCCTCACACCCTATACGCACATACAGCCTCCACCCACCAACACACACTCTCTCTCTCTCACACACACACACACACAGACACACTCTCACACACACTCACACACACACACTCTCTCACACACACACAATCTCACACACACACACACACACACACACACACTCACCCACTCTCTCACACACACAGACACAGACACACACACACACAATCAAACACTTAATCACACACACTCTCACACACACACACACTCTCTCACACACACACACACGCACACACACACTCTCTCACACACACACTCACCCACTCTCTCTCACACACACACACACAATCACACACTTAATCACACACACTCTCACACACATACACACACACATACAGTTGTATTTAAAGCTTTCACATTTTGGCTGTCATAGCCTTTTGAATACACAGCCTCTTCTGTTTGGGTATAAACAGGACTAAACAGGAACAGACACTAGCAGGCCCATAGGACTGTATTACTGCGACTGACTGAAGAAGAAGATAAGAAGAACATTACCTTCCTGTAACAGATATGAGATGACATACCAGGTTTACTCGGGCTTGCCAAATGTAGCCAGCTCTCTAAATGTATCTTTCTCTTTTGTATTTTTTAACAGGTTCCTTTTCCATGACCTGTTGCATTCATAGAAAATAATTTAGTGACCAGCTTTCCTGCTTACGGGCCTGTTTTCAGAGATTGAAAGTAGCATTTCTCTTATCATGGCCATTGTTCTTTTGTTTGCTGTTACACTTTTGACCTTTTTTTTAAATCTGTATCGGGACTTGACTAATAACAAGGAGTGGTGAATGGAAATGCGCTGCGAGTTAATTTTCTTTCTTCCTGAGCTTTTCAAGATTGATTCACAACATTTTTCCAGCTTCGGTACAATGGATACACGTTGCCGAATGGATTTTGACCACTCGCCAGAGTCTGAAATAAGTCACGCTTGGTTTTCGAGAAATCGTTTGGTTTTTAACCAATACATCAGCACCACCGCCCATCTTCCCACATAAGGATTGTAATTACAAGCCTCAAAAACTTCACTTCTTTTTTAGAAAAAAAAAAAAGGTTTCTTGCTTCTCAGACCAGGCCTCACTGGTGTTTGGGAGCGGGGCTAAGGTGTGGAGATAAGTGAATATGCAAGAAGTCTGCATTCCAGGAGATGGCAGCTCTGCGGACCCCAGAGGAGACGGTGAATGTCTCCCTGGGGCCCCTGTACGCCGGCTCGTTAGAGAAACATTTCCGCTGAGGCTACATTTTCATCTTCAGATTAGCGTGAGAATGAAAGGAAGGGGGGGTGGGGGTGGAGAGGGGTGGGCACACTCTTGAGCCCAGTGGGGGGAAACGCCACTATCAAACAGATTCTATAGATATCTCTTCACCACCATCAATCTACAGAATCCCCCTTCAAACACATGGCCCGCTTTGGGGAGCTGCTCATGATGGTGGGTCAGTTGAGCCATTAAGGGTTGTTGGGGAGGAGACAAAAGATGGTAGGTCCCATAGCCGCGTCCTCCTCTTCAGGATTGCAGTTGCCTAATCCTGACCTGGAGAGTCGTGTGAAGAGTCATCCAAAGAGTAACCGCTCCCTGAGGGCTTCACCTCTGACACCATCCTGCCCTCTCACCCCTAACCCCATTGGTCAACACCCCATCCAGCAAACGACTACAGTTTAGTCACGATAACGTTTTAGCAATTTATCCCAATGCGACTTAGGAAAGCGCAATTTATCATGTTCAGCAAAATCACCAGAGATATTGAGGTTGAGTCAAGAAAAGGTGATCTTCTAGTTGTGGAAGGCAGCCTGTGACCCGGGTGCTTCTGCCATCACATGATGAGGGTGGAGAGGAGCCAGGGCTGTGGGGGGTGGCTGCTGGGAGCTCAATGAGCTGGGACAGCCAGCTGGGGACAGGAAGCTGAACGGTCCGAGTGTGTAGTGTAGTCGTTGTCTGAAGACAGGAGAGGAGGAGGGTGAATTTAGGCAGGCTGAAGACCAGGCAGCAAGGCGTTAGAGTCGTCCAGGTGAGAAGTTACGAGGGCTTGGATGAGTAACTCTGCGGCCTCTCGTGTGTGGAAGGGGCTGATTCCCCTGAGGCTGTGATGGGAGGAGCTACAGGGCTGAGAGTTTCGCTATGATGTGTACTGAGAAGCTCACCTGGTAATCAGGGGTCTTACAAGCTTCTTAGCGGACCGGCAGGGAGACGCTGGGGAGCTGTTGACAATGACTAAGGCATCAATCCACAGGTTGAGCTGTGGGTAGGGGGATGGACATGCAGAAGTGCCCAAAGACAGTGCCTTGAGAATCAGAGGGAGAAAAATGAAAGGCCTGAGTGTCATTTAGATGAAATGACACTCAATGAGCACAGATAACTGGACCAAGTGATTTGGTGTGTATAGAAAAGGGGACCAAGCATCAGCCCCTGTGGGACGCCAGTGGGATAACCTCCTTCCTGCACGCATATTTGTGTAGGACTAGTCGGTCCGTTGGACTGGAGTCTCTCTGTCTGCTGGATGCCCACTGGCTAATGCCTCCGGAGGTGTCAGGAGATATTGGCCTCCGCAGCAGATTGTACAGATAAGGGGGGTCAGGATGGGGGGTTGTTTTAGTAGCACACCCCCGGTCCCTTTGTGTGGGCCGCCGCTCCGCTCCCTGCCGCATCAGCGCGCGCATGAGCGCCCCCTCTGAATGAGAGACGACACTCAGATGGGCGAAACAACATCCCGCTCGACTTTCTCATGGGAGACTACGCTGGTGTGCATACCCCCGCCTCGTAATCTAACGGCATGTGCGGATGAAACGCCACCGGCAGGAGGCTCGGAAAACCCTGTCTGCTTAATCCTGTAATCCCGTGGATGTGCCCAATGCAAACACACTTCGTTCAGGGTTTCCGATTGGTTATCTCATTTTGAATGCGTGCGCATCAGAGGTTCCGATTGGTTATCTTATTTAGAATGCGTGCGCATCAGAGGTTCCGATTTGATTATCTGATTTAGAATACACGCTCATCAGAGGTTCCGACTGCTTATCAGATTCGTAAGTCCCTTTGCTATGTTGACTGAGCTCATCATCAAACTGCTTATTGGGCAGTTTTTTATTTTTATTGTTGTGCATGCTGGATAATTCATATGGACTGAGGGCAATCCCAATCTATTTTTAGTAATGTCTGTGGGGGTTCTAACACAGTTAACTTTCCCTGGCCAAAAAGTCAGTTTCATAACATGATGATATATAATTATGAGAATGAGTTTGATGTTGAGTATAATACTATGTAGTACTATAAATAATTACCACCTATAGCCATCTCTTTGTCATCAATAATTAGCTTGCTTGTATATTGGCAATATATTTCTGTGCCAAGCAGCAAATTTAATTCATATTCTCAAGTAAAAGAAATGAAAATTTGAAAGCATTATTTGTAATATATTTTAGATATAAATAATCACATGCAGCTCTAAATCTGAAATTAATTAAATATTTTAAATTGATTTTGAACTTTAGAAGGGACAGTAATATTACATTCAAATGTAATTACTAAATTGAAAATAGGTTTATGAAGGCATTTCAACATGGACACTGCCAGTCATTTGAAAATGAAAATAAAGTAATAATTGAGAGTAGAGTGCTACTCATGCTGTGGCGGTTGGGGTTATAGTATTCCCTGCTTTTGGAAGTGAAGCAGATGGAGTTTGGGGTGGGGGAGTTGGGGAGTAGCTAGGGGGGTAAGTGGTTCCAGACCAAAAAAAAAAAAAGTTCTCCCATCGACTCCCAGCCAAATCAATTATGCAACTCGTAAATCTTACTTGCCAGTCACTTTCACCTTTTTCCTCACATCTCACTGTTTCTGTTTGAGGAAGCCAGCAACTGCAAAGGTTTCACACTGGATGGTTTTGGTGAAGATCACACTATGTGTATGGACACAGTACATGTCCGCAGTGTCGAAAAGTTTGTGCAGTATGTCAAAATGACAACAAATATAGTAGTAATCTAGATATTATGTCTAATAAAAACAGTTGATGAATTGGTGAATGCTGTAAAAAAAAACTTGTTGACAAGGGAAAAGACATTTCTTGGCCATAACAACCCTTGGACTTGTGTTGGACATCTCTGGGCAATGACGAATAAGTGCACAAAATTTTGCAGTATTTGTTACACTATGCAATATTTACAGAATTTTGACTGTAAAATAAATACAATAACTAGTTAGAAAATGGCTCAAATGTTTAAATGTTTTAATACATTGAAGGGCTTGGAAAAAAGCCAGATGAAACTCATGTTGGGGTGATCTGTGAAAGCTAAGATCAGCCCGGGCAGGGCCAGATGCATGGTGTGTGATATGATCCCATGGAATCCATCTTATGTGGCATAGGAGAGCCCCACCCTGAATCATTTTTACCCTTCACAGCCCACTGCGTGGTGTGGAAGTGCTTGTTGAATTCGTGGGATGTGGCGGGGGAGCAGGTGCCGAGAGAGAGAGCATTCCGACCGCCATCTGCTTCCTTTCGAGGGCCGGGCCCCCGCAAAAAAGGGTCCTGCCCCCGCAAACAGGGTCCTGCTCGACCCGCTCCGTCGCGTCTCGTTTCCATGGCGCCCAATCTGCCAACTGGTTTTGGATATCCGTCGCGCACGAGAACAGTCAAGCATGCGGCCAAATTTCTTTGTTAAGTGCGCCAACGCTGTCGTTGGCAGGAGAATTGAGTATTGTAGTTCATTGTGATTCATGTTCACACCCAATTTCGAGGGCATGGTCGGTGCACAGGACTATGGGCAATGCGTGCGCGTGTGTCTGCGTGCATCATTTATTCAACATAATTACTTTTGCATTTATTTCTGAACAATCCCGTTCATTTTGAAACGGTAGCTGACGAGCTTGCTAAAATATTCTGCTATAGCTAGGCCTTTGTAACCCACAAACATGGTATCTTGGTCGTTTTTTTTTTTATTTGCACGGACACGTACTTTTGCTACAATTGGCACATTGATGTTGGTGAAACCTATCAATTTACAGAAATGTGGCCCCCGAGCCGAAATATGTGACGGTAAGGACGGTGGTGTTATGTTACAGCGCCATCTTATGGGGAAAAACGTTTTGTTCAAAAGAAACGACACAGAATGCACAAAAGAGTTTATTTTAAAACGAATCACAGGCTCTGTCAGTACACATTTGAAGAACAAGTTAAAGCACCCTTTAAAGAAAGCATTTGGTTCATCGCAAAAGTGTTTCTATCTTGTTTTTATTTGGTCTTTATTATATACCTAGGTCTATTTTGTTTAATCTTTCATGCTATCGTTTTATATACCGCTTTGGGATTGTTCACTCAACGAAAAGCGCGTAATATATATTAGATATTATTTATGTTGTTAAAGTTTATTGTTATTATTTATTTTCCTATTAATCCTTTATTGCGTGTTATTTTTATTGTGATGCACTTTATTTGAAAATATGCTATGCAAATACACTTATACGCATGAGGCGTTAACTAATAACTTAAGCTGACGCATTGTAAGGTAAGAGCAAGCTATATGTGACTTATAGCTTCATATAAAGCTTGTCATTGTCTGTCAATTTACCAATAATTCGACTTGAATGAGAAAAATGTTGCACGCCAATGCTATCTGGCAAATGTTTTATGGGCTAGGAGCTGCATACAACATTGTTCTAATTATCCAAGTCGAATTATTGGTACATTTTGCGATGTTAATGGACAAAGCTTTTTTCTTAACAAAATGATATCTCCAAACAATTCAAAGAGAAAAGCCAGCGAGAGAGTCCGGTTTTTGTTTACACAGCGCTGTCCAACTCTGAAAAGGTACCACACAAAAGAGCGTTGTTCTCAAGTAGCTATGCGCGCCTTCTCGCCACTCCCTCCAATACGTGAGCCGGTAACTTCCCCCACACCCTTACCTCACCAGGCGGACCAACCTGCGGGTCATAGTAGACTTTGGCTCTGTGGAAGTAGAGCTCAGGATTCATTTTTAAATGCCAACCGGGGCCGCATATGGCAACAAGTAAGTGCTTCTCCGTTCCTTTCATTTTATTTCAGCGACAGACGTTGATTCGGGACTGTCGTATATAGTAAATGTGTCAAATGGATGTTTAACGTTCGTTTGACAGTTGTTTCATCATGCTCATTTACTTTTCGATCTTATTCGGCTAACTAGATTACTGTTTTACGCGTTGTATCCGATCGGTCTAATGGAATGTTTGATATTTAAAAACATTTGTAGTTGAGGCTCTTAATTTACATATTGTACAGATTTGATTCGAAACCAATGTGTTTTATCTGTGTCTGTTAATCTGTATTTGGTGTATCTACATTCCACGTGTAAACCAACGGGGTTTCTTTGAGCGGAGCAACATAAAGTAAATGCTATTGGCCCTTAAATTACCATATAGGCTACATAATGCCATATTCGATGTTTTGGCCCTTGTTTTGGGTAACGTTGGTGTAGACAATTATTGGGTTGTAAGTCTTAACTACACATTTAAAACTATTTCAGGGCACTCCAAACGATTTCGTGAAATGTGCAACTCGTGCCTCCCGTTGAGTTAAAACTGCAATTTAACGGCTTTTGTTTCGTAACGGGCATGGAAGTGACTCAGACGGCCGTCCCATCGCCTTCGTGAATTGGTGAGAGGTGGGTTAGCTACCCCCACCAAAAGGTGTTCAATTTAAGGGAGACGGAGATATGCCAATGCAAATTCACTTAGGCGACATAATGACCGCGTGTACTGTAATTATGTTAAATATGGTATGGGGCTACCGCAGATGTTGCTTTGTTTCCGCGAATAAAAAACAAAAAACAAAAAACATCATGGATGTATTTTAGAAGAATTAACTTTTTTAATTATTTCATTCCATGATTTTGTTACACCCTAAAGGCAGCCAAATGATCCTAGCTGCATGTAGCAGTTTTACATCGCAAATTATAGTAAGGTCACCATTTAATGCTTTTCATTTGTCCCATTTCCGTTGCCTTTAAATGATCATTTTCATAGGCGCTTGTAGGCCTATCCGTCATTATTGCTTTGAAACTCGCGTCACACGATTGCTTTTGAGATTCGACTTCGCCTGTGTGCAATTCTCGATGCTGTATTTGTCAACAGTAGCTTAGTTTCAAGGTAGTAAACGATAAGCTGTCGATGTCCTTGGCGCAGTGCTGACTGAGTCACACTTTTACGACTGTAGCTTTTTAACTTGCCTGCGGATGATTCTCAAGCAGGCAGATCCCCTCCAAAGAGCGATGATTACATCACAGGGCAGAACTCTGCCCAGTGTTCCATGAAGCGGAAGCTTTCCAGACTGCCAGCAAAGCGCGGGTGACTACCCAGCTGAGTGTCACGGTTTTTAAGTGTGGACTTGGTCATTTGCCCCTTGGTGCAGTTGGGTCAAATAGTGGTGTCATTTGCAAGAATCTGTAGCTGCGAGGGTTATGTCAATCAGTTTGCTGTATGATATCACCTGTGTGACATCAGGAAGAGAGCATGGTGTATGAATGAGTGGCATATTAACATAGTCAAATCTTAATTGTTAATCTCATTTTGCCCAACTTTTGAAAACTTAAAAACGGGTGTATGTCAGCAATTTAATCAGGTGAAATTCTAAAAAGTGAACCAATAGACATGAATGTGCAGGCAGGGTGCAGGAAAGTGGCTTTTGGTTTGAGTAAACTAGCTTTTCATGGATTCTTCAGGATGTAAAATCCTTACCAGAAAGCATGACATTTCTGGCATTTAGTGGACACTTGTATCCAGAGCAACATACAACACTCACAAGTGCTTTGGTCAATACCTGGGGATGTGAAGGGAAGGTCTCATTGGCTGCAGTGACTCATTTCTATGAGCTAATCAGTTTGTCTTCACTGGTTCAGTCAGTGCCTGACTGCACACCTTACAGCTTTATCCATTGAAGGGGACTGCCCCACCTTACATACAATCCCTGATCACTCCCTACTCCCCAGCTAGACCACTCCGGTCTGCCAGCTCTGGTCGACTTACGGTTCCCTCTCTACGTGCACCTGGCGGTCGAGCTGCACGTTCACGCCTGTTTTCCGTTCTGGTTCCTCAGTGGTGGAATGACTTGCCTACCACTGTCAGAACAGCAGAATCCCTCCCCCTATTTCAACGCAGACTCAAAACCCACCTTTTCAAACTCTACCTTAGTCCTCCCTCCTGATTTCCCCTGCCCCTCCTTTCTGATATCCCTATCCTTGTCTAACCCCCCCCTCCCCCCCCCCCCCCCCAAAAAAAAAAAAAAATGCACTTCTGATGACAACTATGTTTAGAACAGCATTTCCTGTGTATTTTGCTGGTTTCTGGATGTGATGCTCTGACTTATGGTAGAACCTATGCACTTGTAAGTCGCTTTGGATTAAGCGTCTGCCAAATGACTAAAATGTAAATGTAAATGAATAGGTAATGTCGTGGAGCCTCCCTTTCCCACCGCTGATGCCCAGAGGGTCCTCCTCAAACCCACGGAAACCTCTGAAATTCAGGCCTTCAGTTTCGCCACAGAGCAAGAACCTCGGCCCTTACAGCCCCGCCCCTGAATTGAACAGTGCTTTCCTGTGATACACAAACAGTGACATCGCTGCACTTGTCGAGCTCATAATGTTATAGCACCATCAGCCTGACCAAGTGGATGTTTTGATGATAGATACCTCTGACCAATCTGCACGGATGTCCTATGCTAATAAAATTACTGTCAGTTTCATGATCCAATGTTCCCATTTCAGACCCTCTACAGATACAGCTGGAGTCGAAGTCTAATGTTTAAAGTCTGAATGTTTTTGCTATATCTCTGGACAATTTGTGGGGATGCGGCAGGGTTGAGGAACTCTTGATCCTGTATACAGTGTCTAAAGCATCTAGACTGGGAAGGTATAGCTTGTGAGATTTGTTTTATTGAAAAACACTTCTGTGTTTTCAGCTCCTCGTGTTTTACCCAGTGTCCTCGGTAGGTGTTTGGTAATGGGTCAACTTGAATCACCACCCCCCAACACCAGATTGTAAGAAGCGACTAACCGTTCGTTTACTCGCGAAGGTACATTGCCAAATGTTGGGACTTGAATCACACGGGAGTGTTGAACTGGTGAGACTCATCGTGCCAAAAGAACGCACTCAGTTTTCGCCAGGCTTACACGACTTTGAGGATGACGAGCGAGTCTGGGCTTGAGCCGGCCTGCCTTGGCTGGAGGAGGGATGGGCAAGTTAGCTAACCCATTTCCTGAGTGCAGGCGGTGGGAAAAGGTTGCGTGGGTAGCCTGGAGTGACACAGGGGTCGCGAAAAGAGCTGTGGTTTCTGAGATTAGCCGCACTGAGTTTCTGTGGTTGAAGGGCACTCAAGATAATTGTCTGAAAGCATTTGCGTTGTGTACTCGTCCATTGTTATTTTAACAAGCTGTAGGAAGCATGTCCTTTTAGGAATCTAGCCTGGAGACAGTGTTCAGGTGGACGCATGTACCGAGCAAAACGGCCGTAATGGCCGATGGTTTAGCGTATGCCTGGGATTGAAGATTCTTGAGAACGGCTAGAGCTGGTGCCAGTGTTATCTTCTCTGTAAAATTAAGTTTTAACGTGAACCTGCCTACTGAATTGCCAGAACTTTATTTTGCTAGTTCCTGGATGTGATGCTCTGACTTATGGTAGAACCTATGCACTTGTAAGTCGCTTTGGATTAAAAGCGTCTGCCAAATGACTAAAATGTAAATGTAAACTTTCCCTCTGTTGCAGACGTTCCTGAACCCAGGCGATATCTCTTCTGAGTTTGGAGACTTTGGATCAAAGACATGGAGAGCAAGGAGGAGATCAGTGACACAGATAGCGGCATCATACTGCAGTCTGGTAAGGACTGAGCATCTGCACCAAATAAGTGCCTGAAATACTTCCCCTTTAGATGCTGATGGGATGGGTTAAAGTATCTCAACATATTTGACCCAGGACTGTGTTGTCTGTTGCCTGATATCTTGGCAGCCAGGTTGTGTATGAGCTCCATAGCTGTGTGAATGTGGAAGCCATGTTTTTTTCAGCATGATGCACACAACCCTTGGAAAAATGTTTCTATGTATAGCATCTTCTCAGCGTTCAATATATTTTGGGTTGGTTTTTTAGTAGATTCCACAGTAACGTTATGTGCCCGCAGTGGTAATTTATATGGGGCCTTTGTTGACCTTTGTATAATTTGGGGAAGACGTTTCGAGAAGAATCATATCTTTGTGTGACTGAGAATGAACCCTATATCAGAGGTACAGCCTCTTGTCTTAATGTCATGCTTCATACTTCTCAGAGGGGCTGGTGGTAACATTCTTCTCTGCTAATGTAATCCGGTCATGCACTGTCTGTTTTCCACAATGGCAGATTATGAAGTCAGACAGAGGAAGGGGGGAGTGTTTTTCCACATATTCACCAATCCTGTCGTGGTTGTCTAAAGCATGACCTCCTGACCTGAAACCACGAAAGGCGAACACAACAAGCTAGCTCTCAATGCACCTGAGGAGATTTATCTTCTAATCTCACAGGAATTTGGTGCACTCAATAGAACCAGTTTAGAGTCATCACTGGCCCTTTATGTTAACTTGGTGTAATGATGTAGCAATGTTGGGGAACTACTTTCGGCTCATGGACATCTCCCAATTGTTACATTTTTAAATATGTTTTTGTGTTGCGTGAATCACATCGCATGGTGAACCTATCACAGAAGAGGCTTCACAAAGAACAAAATGCAACAACCAATTAAATGCTGCATGATTCGATAGCTTTTTGATGGGATGAATTTGATTGGCTGTTACTGGGACAACATTCATCAATCACAGTGAACCCACGTCATCCATTCATCAGTTAAGAATCCACAGCACTAGGGGATCTCACCTGTGTCCACTGGGCTTAAGATCTGGTCTGAATGTCCACAGTCCATGCAGTGGCCCAACGCTCCACCTCCCTTTACCTTGCACGGTTGGTTTTGACGAAGCGTTGGTTGTTGTGGTCTCTCCTAGGCCCGGACAGCCCCACCTCTCCCATTAAGGACCTGACCACTCACACGCGGGCCATGAAGCTGAAGCACAAGTCCCTGGAGGACCGGCTGGAGCTGTGCCTGCTGGAGCTGAAGAAGCTGTGCATCCGCGAGGCGGTGAGTAGAGCCCAGAGTCCAGAGGGACCCGCCGCTGGGGGGCTGGGGTCATAGGCTGCAGAGAAGGTATGGGCCAAGTGCCTGTTACCTCACCCACCGACTATCCACGGGCTCGTGAAAAGTGCGGTGGAGTTTACTGGTGCCACCATCTTGTAGAATTTGGAGCCAGAGACTACGCAGTCGGGAAGCAGAGTGTGGCTCCTCCACTAAGCATGTGAGATAGAAGTGATCTAATCTGTCCCTGATAGTATAAGGGTAGCTGTATTGTCCTAATGACACAATAACGTAAAGAAAGTTGGCACATGGGGAGACATTAGATGAAGACTTCTTGGGACTTTTTATGGGGAAAACAATATTGGCTTTGTATTTTCACCGCAATTGTGCCATTGGCTTTACATTGAAAACGGGTCTGAATGACCAATACTGAAGCCAACGGCAGTGGCGCTGGTGAGCACCGTCTCTCAGCCTGACCAGGGAATGAGCTTCAGAAAAGAAGCCCGGTTTTGGCCGCTTGGCTGGGATGGAACTAGAGTACCAGCTTTACCTGCCTAGGGCTATCTACTTTATCTGAATAAAAAAGCAGGTCAATGAACCCGTTCAGGTTTTCCATTTGACATGAGGGTAAAGCCTCGCCTGTTGGGGCCTGCCTAGGTGTGGAAGAGCTGACGACAGATCGTTTTTCGGAAGGGATCAGGAGCCGATGCTCATATTGTATTGTCTGCGTCGGTATCGTTCTTGCCTTGTGATACATACCTACATAACACAGGGTGTAATTTGTTCTTTCTCTTCCGACACAGTTTAATATAGGTTTTGTTTATGAAAGCACGGCTTTCTGTCAAGCGTGGATCAAAAACCAGCACGTCTTGCTGCGTTCATCGATAAGGTTTCAGGGTGAGGAGGAAAATAAGTGAGATTTTTGTGGATATTATTCATGCAGTCTGGTTTCAGCTGTGGAGAAAAAAACTTTATTGTGTACGATGAAAGACAAATTATGTAGCTATTTAAGTGTGTAATAGAATATGTTATGAGAGGAAGCCTGTTGCCACCTGCTTCAAACCATACTGGTGAGAGATATACTCCCTCATGAAGAAAACTTGATGAGCAGTAAGTCTAGTTAAGCTGTGTTTACCGAGATGAAGATCGGTCTGGAAGTTGCCTGTTGGCCCATAAGGATATTTGAGTGATATGTAAAAATTGGCTCGAGTCAAAAATGTGGCCACAACATTTGCGTAGTCATAGCAGGTACAAATGTTAACAGGACCCTGTTTCCCAACTAGGACTTTTTGGCATAAAATGTGTGTCTAATTTGTTTTGTGCATTACATGTTGAGTACTATAATGGAATTACAGAGACAGAGACTTTCAACTGAAAGCTACCACAACATAATAGAGTGAAGTCAGTTATGATGCAGTCTGGGGTCTGAATATCTGAAGGAATATGCCAAAGCTCACCATATCTGAGAATGACTGACCCCATTTTGGGTTGTATTCAAATGCCCAGGGCACTGAGCCTACCTGCCTTTTCTGCTGCCGTGCCAAGCAAATCTCTCTGGCATGAAGTTGCTCAGCAACATGGCTTTGTTTTTGTAGGTTTCTTCTGAATTTGCAGGTTTCTAATCAGCGGATTCAATCCATTGGTATGGACTGCAGAAAACAATATCCTATCCTCTGCTTTTGTAGCCCTTAATAATTAATGATTTAACACAAACACCTGTTAAATGAGTAAAGGCTTTGCAGTTTGTTTTTGACTTAAAAATAAGAATCGAGAACTTAAATGGGAACATGCTAACTGAGCTATTCTAACCAATTCAAAACCATCTAGATTTAAGGTTTTTTTGGTTCCCTACACATTACAAAGACTTCGATTAGATAGCTTAGCTTGGTAGCTTCCCAGTCATTCACATTGGATTTCATGTAAAAACCTTTTACGTGAATACCAGCGTTATTGTGGTTCATATTATCTATTACATATCTGCCCCACTTGTCATGTTTTCCCAAATACTTTCTCCTCCATTTCCTTGAGTTATTTTTCATCAAATTTGTCTCATTTTCATTTCCAGTGTATGTCAGAATTGTGGTAGAGTACACGCTTAGCAAATTAATGAGGATCAGATCAAAAGTATTTGTTAGTATTGAGACTGTTGATGAAGACAAGTGTGTTGACACATCACTGAAATTACTGACACCATGCACTTACTCGTTTGCAGAAGATGCCTTTCTTTTGTTTTGGCCAATAACTGGAGTAACACATGGAATGATGTTGAGTCAATGGGGAAGCCAAACATTCTCTTTGTAAAATAAGGAAAAATCTATTTGAAAATAAGACTGTCGTAGCTTCATCTTGAAACGAGCAAAATATGCAAAACCAAGTCCAAATCACTCTGCATTTGTGGAAAATAAACCCTTTGACACGTCTAGGCAAAAGTACCAGAAATGCATGTGACCTTCGGAGTGTGGGTCAGGCAGCCTTCGTTCCTGACCTGGCTGCCACCGCTGTACTTCTTTAAGGCAAATGCAGTGTGGGTTTGGGTCGTCTTGGTCTGCTTGCTTGGCCTGACCTTGGTTCCCGTTGCTCACACAGGAGCTGACGGGGGAGCTTTCCTCGGACTACCCCCTACTGCCCGGCGAGAAGCTCCCACGAATCCGCCGTCGCATCGGGGCCGCCTTCAAGCTCGACGAGGAGAGCATCTGGCAGGACGGAGGGGTGCGTATCCTGCTGCCGAATCCATCGATAATCAGAGCGTCCGTTTATCTCGACAGAACAAGCAGCGTAAGATGAGATGAACTAGTCTTGCAGAAAATGTTTCTGCATTACAAGATAGACAGTGTCGGATATGAAAAGTTTTAGCTATTAGCTACAATATTAGCGACTAATATTTGTAAGTATTAGTCAGGGCAATACCGTCGGTGATCGATATTTGTCTGCTAACCGCTCTGTCGGTGGTTCTCCCTCCCAGGATCCTGAGCTGCACTCCCTGGAGGCCGATCTGGCCCTGCAGCTGCAGATCTTTGAGGCGGCCCGGAGACTGGCCCATGAGGAACACCTGAGCAAGCAGGTGAGGCGGAGCCGGCAGCAGCAGTCCCGGCGGGAGGAGAGGAAGGTGAAGGAGCTGCAGGAGGCCGTGGGCCAGCTGAGGCTCCGGCACGGACGGGACTCCCCTGCTCTGCAGCACGCATCCTCTCAGAGAGGTGAGCAGCGCCCCCTGTAGGCCATTGTGTGTACACGCTCAGCGGATGTTTTCAATGTCAATGTCTCAGGAGGTACTGGGGGAAAAAAAATAAAAATGAATGAATGAATGTACATAAAATCCAAATTTCCTCAAATAACTTTTTTTCATTTCATAGCAACACTTAATTTCATGATGACACTTATCCCGTGGTGTGGTCATCTGGTCATCAGCTACTCTGAAATGTTCTATTTGGAGACGTACCATTATAAAATAAAAGTGGGCTTTTGGGGAACAAAACAACCTGTTGCTTTGAAATAAAAAATGAAATTAATTGTAACCGTGTCATTGTGAAAGTACAATTAAATAATATTATCTAATAAAGCGTCCTGTTATTAAATTGAATTATTTCACAATATATTGACTCCTGTATATACGTATATTACTGCATTGATTCATATGGAAAGAGAATTCATGGCCTTTGAGCTCCGGTGGTAATATGATGCTGATTTGTGCACCCAGATCCGGGAATCTCTGATGATAGCTCCTTGTCGGATGCCGTGACACTCGATGAAGGTAAGATGGCCGTCTCTACAAATGAGCCAAATGGAATATGCTGCCATATATTGAATTAAAATATGTCATCAATGTATTTCAACAATTCAGTGTATGGGAGAATATAAATGGCTGGCACCTTCACATATTGAAATATATTCTAAACATACCGCTCTTTTCTGTGTGTTCAGATGTTGAGTCCAACCAGTCCTCTCGCCCAGCCTCGGAGACCCCTGTGATCTCAGACCCCCAAAAACCTTCTGAGGAAGCGCCCCAGGTCCTGCACCCCAGCCCCCAGCATGCACCCCCCCAGACTCTGGAGGGGCTGAGGCCCGGGGAGGACCCTGGCCTGGGGTCCGAGCGTTCTCCCATCCAGAACTCACCCTGGAGGGAGTCCAGCCTGGACCAGCCCTACCAGAAGCCCAGGAAGCCCCACTCCAGGAGCAGCAGCCGGTCCAGGTAACGACCCCTCTGCCGCACCTTTCCCTTCCCCGCCCCTCTCCTGCCTGTAGCACGGCAAAACCGGTATAAACTGGGAAACGTAAAACATTAAACGTGGACTCTTCGGTAATGTTGACCCTTTTGGTCCCAAGGGAACTTGAGCGTAACTTCCGTAAAATCCCAACAGTGCCATATACCCTTTCAACCAATCACAGTGTCTGCTGTACTATTGTTTTGAGCCCCTATTAAAGATAGGGGCTCAAAGATTCTATTAGATTCTCAGCTTTCTCCGTTTCCTCAACCAAAGCCAAGGCCTCTTTTGGACTTGAGTGGAGCCGCTTCATATTGTGCTTGGGACTGAAAGGGTAAAAGGTCCTGTGTAGTGATGTATAATAATAAACCTCTCAAATATTTATTCAGTACAATCAATAAACTAAACGCAAACCGTTTCTCTTATATATGAGGAAAATGCAAATGAGAAAATGAACACCATATCGGTGGGGAAATGCCAGAAATATAAACTCAAACCAAGAAATACAATCTCCAGAGCAACCTTGATTCCAGCTCGCTGAAACATATTATAAGGCCATTAAGAGTTGAGGTACTGGATAACTCAATTCCTGTTTAAACAAAAACAGGAGTTAAGTTACACCCAGTGGTTTGAAGCTGGAAATTGTTGGAGAGAAGTATGGTTTTTTGCCCTGACATGTAGCCTGATGACGGTCCAATGGGAAGGAGATATGGGATGTGGGGACAGAGGTTGAGCAATTTTGGAAATACAGGCTACAGAGCTACATATAGGCCTTTTTACTACTGGTAGGTTCCCTCAAAAATGGTAATTACAGTTGAGTGTGGTACTGGCTCTCTGCACGTTGTTGTTTCTTCAGAATCCCAGCTCCATGAATGGCATTTTTACCATTGTTGTATGCTGAGTTCACCCACATTTACATGAGTTGGAGGCTTCTGTCAAACATTTTGTTTGTTTTTAACACGGAAAAGCTCTTTGTCCTGTCATTTTGCTGTACAACAGATGTGTGGCATTTCATTTTTAAACATTTAGAACCAAACCTAACAATGCTTTGATGTGGGACTTAAAACATCTTAAGCACTTGAAATCTAAAAATCTAAAAAACCATTTGCAGCCTGAAGAACCCTATAATTCTGAGCTCTCAAAACAAACATAGAGTAAAAACAGCACTTGTGTAAAGCTGATGTGATGTGATGTGTAAATGCTCTGTATTTACGGTTTTCCGGGCCTCTCCCCCTCTCTCCCTCTCTCTCGCCTCCTCTCCCCCTCTCCCCCTCTCTCTCTCTCTCTCTCTCTCTCTCTCTCTCTCTCTCTCTCTCTCTGCAGTAGTCCAGCGGTGACCCCTGTGTCCACTCCAGTGGACCCCCGATTTGGAGACGCCCCCATCCCGTTCCCATTGGCCAGCATCAAGAGCCTGCCGCTGCACCACGCCCACTCCAACAGCGCCCCCTCCACCCCAGAGCTGCACACACGCCGCCAGTACTCCCAGTCCTTCAGGTCAGTCCCACACCAGTACTCCCAGTCCTTCAGGTCAGTCCCACACCAGTACTCCCAGTCCTTCAGGTCAGTCCCACACCAGTACTCCCAGTCCAGGTCAGTCCCACACCAGTACTCCCAGTCCTTCAGGTCAGTCCCACACCAGTACTCCCTGTCCTTCAGGTCAGTCCCACACCAGTACTCCCAGTCCAGGTCAGTCACACACCAGTACTCCAAGTCCGTCAGGCCAGTCACACACCAGTACTCCCAGTCCTTCAGTTCAGTCACACACCAGTACTCCCTGTCCTTCAGTTCAGTCACACACCAGTACTCCCAGTCCAGGTCAGTCACACACCAGTACTCCCAGTCCAGGTCAGTCACACACCAGTACTCCCAGTCCAGGTCAGTCACACGCTGGTGCATAATGGGCTCAGGAACTTGGCTCCTCACTCAAAGATTGCAGGTTTGATTCCCAGGTGGGGCTCTATGTTGAGTGAGGTACTTAAACCCGGTTCAATAAATATCTAGCTCCATTAATGAATTATGTACATCAGAAGCAGGCTATTTAAGTAGCCCTGGATCGGAGCATATTCTAAAGACAAACTAGCTAAGTTATTGCATGTGCATTTAGAAATATGTTTAAACAACCTTTGATTCCGTATTTGAACTTGTCTCCCTAAATGTAAATTTTAAGGGGTGGGTCACAAAAATGTGCTCATTAAGTGGGCCAAAGGCTGTGGACGGCTGGAAACCTCTGAAGTGGAATGTTGTTTTATTTCCTTTTTTTTTCCCCCGACAGGATTCCTAACAAGTCCTTGCACGACCCCGACCAGAACCGTGGGCGGGCCCAGTTGCCACGGCGACGACTGACCGACTTCACGGCGACCTCGCCCCAGTACTCGCCCCTGAGGCCCGGCCAGGGAAACCCCGTGTACCTGTCCAGCTCCGAAGACAGCCACTCCGAGCACTCCGTGCCCTCGTACGCCGGCTCCCCCCTCCGCGAGGCCCCCGCCAAGCCGTCCAAGCCGTGCCCGCCCCCGTACGGCTACCACATCTCCAAGCACAGCAGGAGCGGCCCGCTGGCCTTCACCGGGCCGAGCTTCTACAGGGTCCCCCAGCACCAGTCCACTCCCAGCTTCTACCGGGTGTGCGCCGTGGACGACGGGATCGGCTGCCTGCCCGAGATCGAGATGGGCCGGGTGTATTTGGGCCCTCCCCTGGCGCCCCCTCCCTTCCCCGGCCCCCCTCCCGCTCGGCGCGAGCGCTGGCCGGAGGAGGCCCCCCCGCCCCTGCGCGTGCTCAGGGCCCTGCCCCCCCAGAGCAGGCTGGCCCGGGCCCCGTCCCTCCGGGAGTACCCCCACCACCCCTCCCTGGGGCTGCCGCGGGAGCTGGTGTCCGAGGAGCTGAAGTCCTGGCACCAGCGCAGCCAGGTGCGCGGGCCGCGCCCGCGATCGCTGGACCGCCAGGGCGCCGTGCGGCTGAGGAACGCGACGGGCCGGGACTCCCCCCTCTCCCTGCAGCACCACTTCCCCCAGCAGGTAAACGCCCTCGCCTCCACAAAGCCACCGGCCTGAATTACCTGAATTATCTTTGGACCAGGATCTATGAGGAGAGTGTTGAGTCTTTCCTGCTGACAAAAACAGCTCAAGCTGTACCTGGTTGGCCAGTTCAAACCATACTCAACATGGTTTGACCAGCTCAAGCTATGTTTTGAAACAGCTGGTCATAGACCATGGACATGGGTCATAGCTGGTCATAGCCCATAGACGTGGGTCATAGCTGGTCCTAGCCCATAGACGTGGGTCATAGCTAGCATAGAGTTATCATGTTATTAGGACAAAATGGCGATACTTTGTGGACGAATCAGGGACAGATTACGTCTCTCTCTCTCACGCTTGGTGGAGGAGCCACATCAGCTTCCCCACTGCACAGTCTCTGGCTCCAAACTGTGCAACATGGCTGCGCTGGTAGACTTGACTTCCTGGGATTCAAAAAGCTTTTCACAAGCTCCTGGATAGTCATTGGGTGATGTAACAGGCACTTGGTATTGTCTATGGTTTGAATCTGCACCTTTTATTTGCATGTGGGAAGTTTTTGGGAGTGGTCACTGGCAGGCATGCACAAACGCCAGGTCGTCTGATCTGGAACACATGAGGAACAGGAGTGTAGGTGTGCACCACAGGATCTGCCAAAGACACAATATGGAAAACAGAAAAAAAAATTACATTAAAGACCCACACACACATTTTTAGTGTTTTTCAGCTTTTCATATCAACCAGGAGCTTTCGATTTGTGTTCCTTACCTTAAAGTAAAACAATTGTCATTTTGGCAAGAGTGTGCATCTAACTGCTATTTTTCTGAGCTTTTGGTAAAACGATTTCCCATGTGACATGATGTACGTTTCTGCGTAATTATCGCATGACGTTGCTAAATGTTAACACAGAGAACTGACCACAGAAGGCAGAGGGGGAGAGGGAATTGGGTTCTGGGGACAGGGTTAGGGACATTTCCAAAAACCAACGTTATTGCTCTTTGCGAACATTTGTGGGCATTTCAGAGACTAAAACCAGGAAGAGCACACTGATGGGACTGGGCCTTTAATGTCTAATTGCTCCAGACTGTGAACACAAGCTGAACTGACTGCACACAAAGCAAACAGCTGGCAGCTGCACTACAATGACATAAAGGGCTGTGGAATGCAAACTCACCTTGGGTAATCTTGTTTTGCACTAATGGGTCCAGTTTTAGCGCCGCAAATACGTGGACAGCTTTTGGCAAATGCTGAAAGGAAAGTTTCAGTATTTGTACTGGTTAAAGCTGCTTAAACTAGCTGTTGTTTTTTAAATGAGTCTTGTGCCACGCTTTTCCTCCCCTCTATCTTTTCTTTTTCATGACATGAGGTCAGTTTCTGAGGGTTTCTGTGTTAGGGCAGGTTTATGGTTAATCTATTAGGGCAGCAGTTCTGTTGTTGAATGAGAGAGCGAGAAGGTCTCACACACAATATCATTGATATCTCCTCTTATTAAAACTGATGTTTTTGCTGGATGGGTAGAGTAAGATGGAAATATTATTTCTGGATTTCCTGATACCTGAACTGACATGCCCCACACTATGATATTGCAGTAACAGTATGCAACATGTTAATAATTTGTGTCAATGAGTTGATTATGTATGGATTATGTCTCACAATACACTGTATATAACATATCCACAGAAGCTCCTTGCAGTTTTATCAGACACTTTGAGCATAAGCAGTGTGGGCATTGCCCTGGTGTTAGCCAAACCTGGGTCAGATTTGCATTAGAAATACATCAACTATGTGGCACTTAAAATCGTTTAAAATAGTCTTGTACATCCATGAGAATTTTCAACAAAACATTTTATTTGGAAAAGGAAAAGTACTAGGTGAGGTTCAAGCGTATCAAAGCATATGGTGTTCATTGGAAGTAGAGGTATTGAAAATGAGTAAGAAAAAGGTTCCAAGGCACTCAGGTGGCTGTTAAAAAACCTTTGGCTGGAAAAAATTGTGCTGGCAACCAACACATTGCAGCTCAACCTCCTTCATCAGGCTAGACGTGTTTATTAACCAATGCACACGTCAATCATATAAAAGAAGAAATATGGGTGAAAATTGATATCTCTTTTAAAAACAAAACCACTCAGTAGTAGTCTGTAGGAATTTCCCTGGTGTCTCGAGGTGTTGGGAGTAATTGTTGAGACCCAGGTCTGATGCCAGGTCCGGTTATCGCAGGACTGTGTGTCGGCCCAGTCAGGTGCTGGGGGAGAGAGTCACCGGCTGCCCGCTCTGACCCTGAGGGTGGGGAAACGCTCGCTCCGAGCCTGACTCCTCCCTGGGTCAACAACGCTGCGACGCATAGCTGCCGCACCCAGCTCCTGACCTGCCCCGGTGCGTTGGCTAATCTCACTGTGTCTGAACAGAGCACCGCGTCATCGTTTGAGTCACCACAAAGGGTTTTTTTCTCTTTTTTTACTGTGAAACTGCACCTCCGCCCTGGTTTCTGACAAATAGAAGTCAATAGAAGTATTTTTATTTTTTTCTTATTATCTTTCTTATTAGCTATTATCTATAGCTTCCAGAGCATTAGCCCGTGGTATTCAGCCATCGGGTCCAATGACAGGTGCGGTTCTGAAGTGCATCTTGCTGTCGTGTTCTCCTGAGCTGTGCGCTGATCTCTGTCGGTTCTGCGCCGGTGTGAAATCTCACACCGCTGTGCGATAAGTCTGTGTGTATACACAGGCCTGGACCTTTTCAAATGGAAGGAATCATCTCTGTCTTCCCACAAAGTGTAATATAACAAAGTGCTGTTATATACAGCTGGCTGTGGCAGTGCTATAGCAGTGTGTACAAAGGTGCACAATGGCAACAAAGCTTCTGCTTGATTCTGACTGGGAGGCAAACTGAAATCTGACCCTTGACCCTGTGGTCTGTATGTCAGCCCTGTCTGAAACTGCCTGCATGACCAATTTCTCTTCACACCGTCCCAAATGCTTTGTGGACGCAGACATGGAAAAAAAATGTCCCTCGGTTACATCAGCTTCTTACAAGTGTGGAAGAAGTTTGTTTTCCCCTTTATTTTAGGTGGGGTTTGTTTTTACATGGACAAATGCAGTGAGCATTGACACATTGTACAATGTTACATGGAGAATTGTGCAAGGCAAAGGGAGTCTGACATGCAAACAAAATTATTTTCAACACCGTCATTAAACAGGCTTTTAAGTTCACTGAACAACAGCTCAAGCTAGGTTTTTGAAACCGCTGGTAGCTGGTTGACCAGTTCAGACCAACTCCAAAAACAAAAACAGCTCAAGCTGTACCTAGTTGGCCAGTTCAAACCATACTCAACAGCTGGTAGCTAGTAATTTCAAGCGGGTCATTGCTGGATTTCACGGCAGGACAAAGAAAGCCCTGTAAACAGTTTGCTGTAAATGTTGCATGAGTACAGGTTACATTTTTCTTGCTAAGCTGCCACAGAGCCGCAGGTGGTTTGGTTTCGTTTGAGCTTGAGGCTGGCTGAGTGGGCAAATTGCCAGAACAAGTCTAATCATCACAAGCTGCTGTCTGGTTTTGATGTAGTCATGGGCAAAGTCTTCTGTTTTACAACTGTCTCTGCCACTCACAAAGAGGCTTGGAAATTGAGCCACTATGGGAAGATCTTCCTGTCGCCCAGCAACAATGTAATTCCAGTGTCTACAAATTGTCTACATTATATAATTGACGTGTTCACGTGTACCGTGCACAGTACGATTTTATTGGTCATGAAAAATATATATGAAATGCACATTCGCTAAAGAGAAATTGGCACCAAATATTGGCCAAATATTTCTTAACAGCTCCATTGATGTATGGACACTTAACCCCCTCCCACCGCCACAGTAGTGCGGTTCCTCCCTGGTTTCAATGTGCCCTCCTATCTGGCAAGTAGCTGTTACTGCACACTTAAGCGCACTTCTGCCATAAACCACCCACAGAGCGCTTTTCTGTGAATGGAAGACGGTGATGATGTCAGAGTCTCCTATGTGCTTCAGCATGTGTCATAGAGTGTGTGTTTCAGTATTGGGGTTTACACACAAAGAACTGTACGTGAGTGGAATTGTGATTCTTGGTAAATGGCTGGCATTTATATAGCGACTTTATCCAAAGCGCTGTACAATTGATGCTCCTCATTCACCTATTCACACACACACACTCACACACCAATGGCGATTGGCTGCCATGCAAGGCACCAACCAGCTCGGCAGTAGCATTTGGGGGTTAGGTGTTTGCTCAGGGACACTTTGACTCAGCCTGGGTGGGGGATCGAACCGGCAACCCTCCGACTGCCAGACAACTGCTCTTACCACCAGCCAATGTCGCCCCTGTTGTGGGGTGCGTCGTTCTCTTCTCCTGGTTCAAATAAGAATAGTTTGTGCTTCTTCAGCTCTGTAAAAATAAAAATAAAAATAAAAAAGGCCAGGTGCTGGCCAACAGCAACAAGGGCTAGCATATTATATCTTTTTTTATTGCTGTCAAAAATATTTGCTTTCTGATACATAGAAAGTAGTTTTTATTTTCTTTCTTCAGTTCATCATAGAAGTAAACTATCTGATATTTAAAAGAGCTATGTTTGCAGTGAGTGCTTATGTCATTCATACCGAGACAGAGTCATACATGGAAGAGCGTTGCAGTCAGTCGATGAATAAACTCCTGCATGCTGAGAATCAATAAATAAGGAGTGTGACTCTGCCCACAGGATAAACCTGCAGCCACTGTGGCCTTTGATATAAAAAACAATCAAAAGCCTGCTATCAAGACTCCACACTTAAAGCTTTCTAATGCCTGCAGTAAAGAAATGACTGAATACCCCTGACTAATGAGAAATCAGCTGTTCAATTAGTTTTGGTAAATGGGGGGGACTGTATAAAAAGGGATGTGATTGCTACATGGATCACCTGATATGGACGGAAATAACCGGAAATTAAAGGTGACAGTTTGCACTTTAACCTCATATTCGTTTCAATTCCAATCTAATGTGCTGGAGTACGGAGCCAAAACATAAATTGTACCACTGTCCAAATACTTACGGACTACACTGAATATGATATGTTCACAGTGCAGGGATTTACTGAACACACTGGTGTGAGGGCTGGCGATTTGCATGTCTTTATATGAATAACTTTCGTTACTGATCTATCTTAAATTAGATAATTTTTCATTTGCCCAAGATTGGTTTGGGCTGAGGGTGGAAGGTAACTGGCTTGTGTTAAGGAATGGAGCGGTTAAGGAAACATAAACTCTGACTGCTCAATTGTGTTGGCTGCTTGCGGTTCCAAGACAGAAACGAGAGCTTTGTCAAACCAAAGGTTGCATTTCCCAAAGGTTAAAACTAAAGGAGAGTGCGCACAGGGTCCACGTCGTCTCACACACACTTCTGTCCTTCCCTTGCAGTTTCCCCAGAGACGCGTTCTCCAGAGAGCTCCGGACGGTACCCCAGTGCAGTGGTACGTGGAGGAAGACTCTGAGATCATCAGCCAAGTCTAGCCACAGGAGACCGCTTCCAGGGGTGCGATCTTCCAGAGACGATGATCTCCAGACCCTCAGGGTCTCTGGGGCCGCTCGACTCTGGCTTTATTGCTGAAAACTCTCTTCTGCCACCAGCTGGAAAAGAGTGCCTAAGCCTAAGCCTGTGTGTGTGTGTGTGTGTGTGTGTGTGAGTGTGTGTGTGAGTGTGTGTGTGAGTGTGAGTGTGAGTGTGAGTGTGAGTGTGAGTGTGAGTGTGAGTGTGAGTGTGAGTGTGAGTGTGAGTGTGAGTGACATAGCCGAGGCCTCTACTTCTGGTTGAAACATGGTCTGAAGAATCAGCCTTCCCTGATGAATCAGGAACACTCATATCCCTACCTTCACTGAGAATACACTGGACACACACTGCCCTGCATGTGGAGGTGTACGTATTGAGCCAATGGACTCATGCTGGGGCCGTGCTATGCAGGAGGATCCTGGACACTGATCCTCAGAAGGGCAAGTGGAGATCTGCAGGCCTTCGACCCCCATACAACGCACCGCTGCCCTTCACTGCAAAATACTGATTTCTATTAACTGCTTTGCTTGAGGCAAGCGATAAACCGCAAAGTAAGGCAATATGCCTGTCTATTTGCTGTAAAGGAGATACTGTATTTAAAAAATAAAAAAAATAGAATCATGATGTCATGATGTTTTGTGTAGGACAACCAAAATGTATTTTTATTATTTTAAATTTTTTACTTTTAAAAACGAAATACTGAAAGCTGATCTGTTACTGAGAATTATTTTGTTGTATGTCTGTATATTGTGTTATGGACATTTTAAAAATGATATGTAGTTATTCTTCATGGAATTCCGAAATCTAAAATCAGTTTTTAGCCAGGTTCAAAGTTATAATTACATTTAGTTTGAATCCTTAATAAACCCAAACAACGGGCTTAGTTTAAACGTGAGAAGTTGTGAGATTGTTAGATAGGTCTGATTATCTTGCTATTCTATCCTTATGCATTACACCTGTAACATTCTTAAACAGGGTGTTATTAACTTACTTCGCAAGCACCCTTATTTCATGCTTGAAGTTTGTCCTCTTGGTGTGCACAACATTGTATACTTGTGTGGCTACTAACCGGAATACAGTGTATTGGCTGAAGACTATTTATAATAAAAAATGTATATTAATTTGAGTTAAATAGAATTTTCTTGAGCACAAGGATTTAAGTGGAGGTGGAAGAAACCATAGGATTTCACAAGTGGGATTATCATATTGAGCTAGAACATTCCAAGGGGAGCAGGGTGGAATGAATTGACAAATGATGGCTATGGATTTTGCAGTCTTAAACGTGTAAAATGTTCTTAGCTGCATATGATATGATTGTATTCATTTAAAATGATTCATAGAAGCACACACACACACCATTTCACTCATGTATATGTCATGTTTGAGGAAGCTAGTGCTGCTCTATGTGCATTTTAAACGACTACAAGAGCTGAAATGGCAATGTGTCTTTTTTAAAATATAATTTCAGACAGGCACATGACGAGTACCTCAGCTCAAGATGGTTTCAGGTGGTCAAATGATCTCACACAGGCCCCCTCAGGCATTACATGCTGAGCAGAGAATACCCCAGTCCGTCGGCATGTGCCCCCAGTCTGTGACAGTGCATAAATAATGGGTTGGGGGCCCTTCAGTCACACAGCCAGTGGGACTCCTGCCCAAGAGCATGTCCTGTACCAATGGTAGCTTTGTGATGAGCAGCTTCTCACTCTGTCTCTGTCCCTGTCTCACACGCTCTCACTCTCTCACTCTCACTCACACTCTCACTCTCTCTCACTGTCTCGTCTATCTCACTCTCTCTCTCACTCTCCCTCTATCTCACTCTCACTCACTCTCTCTCTCTCCCTCTCTCTCTCACTCAATGGGACACACTTACTGTCAATAATGTAATACTGTAGTCTTGTGATTACAAAGTCAAAACATGGGGAACACTTTGACGCCATTAGAGCTAGTTTGCATTGACTTTTAGTCAGCTGAAGATGCAAGCAACAAGCCCGCTGGCATTCTAGTTAAAAGCAACCAATTTAGAAGAATGGGACAGGCCTTGAGATGTTAACTGAGGTCCTGACTCACTGTGGTCATTAAAGATCCCACGGCACTCTTTGCAAAGAGTAGGGGGTTCCCTGGTGTCCTGGCTAAATTCCCAACCTGGCTCTTTCAATCTGCCACCTAATCATCCCCTGATTCAACTGGCAAAGAAAAAAAAAAAAAAAAAAAAAAGATCTCTCCCTCTCCACCTCAGCTGATGTGTGGTGAGCATTCTGGCACAAAATGGCTGCCGGTGCATCAGCCAGGTAGGTGCTGCACATTTGTGGTGGCTGAAATGAGTTTCCCCCTCATCACTGTAAAGTGCATTGGGTATGAGAAAAGTGTTAAATAAATGCAACTATCGATCTTCTCTTGCAAGGATCAATCAGAGTCCGTTGACCAGCAAGCTCCTCACAGTCTGACCAGAGGTGTAACTAAGACCCAGGAGGTGGGGTGGGTGTGGGGGGTTAGGTCAAGGTATGCTCAGCCCCTGGAAAATAATTACTATAGTGTGAATAAACTTTTGACTTTACTGTCCAAATTAGTAGAGAGTTTTGAATGGACGTCAATGGGGGAATCTTGCTTTTTGGCACCAGAGGCTTAATAAACTGCATTACCTCAGGTAATCAATGGCGTCTGCGCGCTTCTGGGGGGAATGTGAATCGCTGGCTCCCCCCCTTTGATTACCATAGGGTAGCCTATGCTCCTTTTGACTTGATGTTGGAAGTGGACGTGCTCTTCAGAGATATCTTGAACGATCCAGCTGTGGCGAGTGATGACTACGCTGTGTTCTCCAAGGTTATGAGGGAAGCTAAGATGATTGCTCTGAACCATGCTACCAAGGAGCAAAACTACCAGCGGAGTTATAAAAACAGGAAAGTCAAGCTGTCAGGTGATTGAGCTGTCATGTCAAAGGAGTGAGGAAAGAGGAAACTTATATATATATATATATGTATGCTGTGCAACGTTAGATAAATTACACAAACCAGAATGCTAGTTTATTTGAACAACATTGTGATCACGTGACTTGTAAAAGTTTTTGAACTTTTAACGGTCAAGAGGAACAGCAGCAACAGACACCTTCAAACCACAACACTGTTTATCCCTCCCCCTTCTCTGTAAACGCGCTGACGTTGGCTGACTGTGGCAATTAGAACCAATTTTCCACCAATGAGCTTGAATTAATGTACAGTTATACAATGTTTTGGTACAGAGGCTCGGGCCGTCAGCTGTATATTTTAAAACCCGAATTTAAGGACTATAAGCACAAGCAGAGGGTGAGTCAACATGTACAGGTCAGTGAGCCTTTTTCAATATAGGAATGGATTTACAATGGTCTTGTAAGAATGTTTTAACACAAAAACCTTACCTATTGCACCTTTCACTTAAGCTTTATAGAATATAACCGACAGCCCAATGGCCTTCGCTATTCTATGATCATCTAACCGCTTTAACCAGGTGACATCAGCAGGTGGCGCTACCGCGCACCGATTACGAGACTGCGCAGAGACACTCTCCTTTCTCACCGGTCTTGTTTTTGTTGGAAGCCGGAAGAGAAGAAATAATTGTTTCGGTAATTGTTCGGTTGATTTATAAGTGTAACATTATGTAACATTTTGAGGATATATGGGTATGTAGTCTGAATGAAATTAGGGACAATTAACGACCTGTCAAAGCAATAAACGTGGCTCAAATGGGTTTGAGAACAGAAATGGGGCATCCGATTTCTATGGAGCAAACGTGTACTGCTTGCTTTCTAGCTAGCTAGCAATGCAGTCTGTTGTTCTGAATTACGCAAGCAACGTATTGCAAATTCCTGACTTTAAACCGAACCGTCAGATCTGAGGCAACTGGGATTTTAGGCTGAAAAACGACTAGAACGGAATTCTGGACCTAGAAGGGGAAACGACTAGCTTATTGACTTGATTAACGATACTTCACGACGTGGTAACTGTATGGATGATAAAGTTTGCATGCCGTTTCGCTTGCAATTAAACTCGTTTTACCGGCTGGAGTACAAGTCATGTCTTGGCAACAATTACACCTGGCGAGTTGCAAATGTTAGCTAGCTATCTATGATTTAAATGTACTAGCCTAGCTATTTCTTGAGTGAACATGTACCGATAGTAAAGTTAATAGGTACAGCATAGTACGATTTAAAAAATCTTGAATTGTGTTGCTAGGTAACGTTAGCTACCTGGTGTTGAAATGGCTTGGTTGAAAGGGGGAATGTTGGCTCGCTAACGTTGGCATTTGGCCGTAGCCAATTATTTGAGAGTTAGCTAGCTAGCTACTCATAGTTAGTTATTATAACGAACGTTTGCTAATAGATATTAGCGACCAGTTGTATGCGTTGTAAGAAAGTATTCCACTGCAATGTTCGCTAAGTTGTCAAGGATGGTTGAAATGCCCCTGAAATATCTTTTTATCGTATCTAAAAGAAACATTGACGGTCGCTAAATGCTTTAAGTTCACATTACTTTGACTATCTGGTAGTACATTTTCTTATAATAATACACTGCTTCTGAATGGTTATTTTTGGTGTGGCGAAAAGGCTTTGAATTGACTTTCTGTGGGGTGGAAGGGATTTCTCATCTTTCTTGTGTTCGATGCACGACGTGCACCATCTACCAGTGGAATTTAACCATGAACCACGTCCTTTCCCAGAGGCCAAAGCTGAACGTGAATCTGATTTTTTTTTTACATTTTATTTAATTGAGCCCTTGGGGTTCTGAGCAGTTAGGTGACAACATGTTTGACGTTTCTGAACAACATGTTCCTTCTCGTTTTTATCCGGTGTACGTTACTGCTCATACCGTATGATGTAACTATCATTTGGAATGGTGTGGAAATAATGAGCACTTTCTGCTCTCTGATGATGTGGATCAGGAATCCATCATTTGACAGGTTGATTTGTACAGCAGAGAACAAGCCTCTTTTTTTTCCAAGCCCCAGTCTTAATTCTTGAAGTCAGCTTGTCGACATTGGAACAAACGTCCTGTTGTTGAGACTTAAAATACAAAAGTTTTGGGAAAAAGTTAAAACAGAAGTTATAATGTCATCCTCTGTGTGTCCTGTGTTTTCAGGACTGTTGGGGAGAGAGAGGGGTCCCGACCAACTGATATGAGCACAGCTCCACGGCACATGACTTGCTGAAGCGTTGGCACTCCCTCAGGTATAGTAAGTGCACTGCGCATGATTAGCTGAAGCATGTTTCGCCGCTGCCGAATGTTGCTTGTTTACATTGTGCGTGTGTGTGTATATGTGTATATATAATATATGTGTGTGTGTGTATGTATATATAATATATGTGTGTGCGTGTGTGTGTGTGTATATATATATATATATATATATATGTGTGTGTGTGTGTGTCTGTGTCTGTGTCTGTGTCTGTGTCTGTGTGTGTGTGTGTGTGTGTGTGTGTGTGTGTGTGTGTGTGTGTGCTGGATCCAGCAGCAGTGTGTGACCTGACCAGGTTGGGAGAGCCGGACTGTGGCGGCTTGGTGGAGGTGAGGGGGTTCGGGACAGTCTCCCCATGTCGGCCCGAAACGGCTCAGCCAGCGACGCAGAGTGTCACATCTCAGAGGAGAGCCACGGCCTGGACGATGCAGCGCTGACGGAGCTGGGGCCCTTGTTGGAGGGATCAGCATGTCCGGGAGCCACCAAGGGGGTAATGTCAGGGGTACACCGGAGGGGGGCGGGGGGTATAGGGTGGAGGCACGGGAATAGACACCGTGATGGCACCAGTGCATTTTACATTATGCCGAGGCAGCGCTACTGAACTCCACGCCCTGCGGGCCGCAGTGTCTGCAGCGCTACTCAACTCCACATCCTGCGGGCCACAGTGTCTGCAGGGCTACTCAACTCCACATCCTGCGGGCCACAGTGTCTGCAGGTATTTGCTCCTACCGTGCGTTACACCACCTGATCTCACTGATTATTTTACATCCTTGGTTCAGATAATAAGCTAATCGGTGAAAATCAGGTGGTGCAGTGCACGGTTGCAGGCAGGACGTGGAGTTGAGTAGTGCCGTGTCAATGATTGCAAATCTTATTCAGGGCTGCGGTGTCTGCTGATGTTTGGTGTGTTTCGTCAGTCGAATGCTGTATTTAATGAATTGAATGGTTAAGAACATCCATGCATCTCATTTTCAAATGTCGATAATGGTCATTGAAAGAAGAGCACAAAGAAATCTCCAAGACAACGCTGTTGCCCTTGAGAACTGGAGTTTGAGATCCCTGAGTTACGCTTGACATTGAAATAAGAGATACTTGGTGAACATGAGCAGACATTCCGGGGCTGAAGTTAAGGTTGTGTTTCTGCAGGGAGTCACGGGGTCCGCTGGGGCCTCTCCTCTCTCCGATGACGAGGAAGATGAGGATGAGGCGGACGAAGGGGTGCGGGTGATTACGTTACCCCTGCAGGCCCACCACGCCATGGAGAAGATGGAGGAGTTTGTGCACAAGGTGGGCCCCGCAGTCTGCCCCCTACTGTACTCTAACTAAGCTTTTGTGTGCGCTTGGTAACTGGAGCAGGCCTGGGTCAAACACATCATTTTTGTTGGATTCAAATACAGTATCCTGTGCTCGATTTAACTTCCCTCTTGCAATTGAGCCAACCAAGCGGAAAAAGTCTCAAACCAATGCCTTCTGGTCTGCTTGGTTGGCACCAGACAGGCTCAATAAAGCGTAGCAAACTATTTTGAATTGCGTATTTGATCCAGATCTGAACCCCAGATTTGTGCCGTAGGTCTGGGAGGGTCGGTGGAGGGTGATCCCGTACCACCTCCTGCCCGAGTGGCTGAAGGACAATGACTACCTGCTGCACGGACACCGGCCGCCCATGCCCTCCTTCCGGGCCTGCTTCGGGAGCATCTTCCGCATCCACACCGAGACGGGGAACATCTGGACACACATGCTGGGTGAACTGGGCTTTCTGAAATTGGGTTTATTTTTTTGTCGTGTCGTTTTACTTGTCTTCAGCACAGATGTGTGTACAATAGAAACTCTTCATAAGCACCGTCTCTCACTGTGATATTTGAAATAAATTAGACAGACCTCTGAACCCAGTAGAAATCCAGTGCTCCAGCTTCAGCGATGGGGACACTGTGCTCCAGAAGGTGGCGTCTTTCAGATGAGACTTTAAACTGAGGTCCTGATTCACTGGATGGGAACGTTGCCTGGCATCCCGGACACATTTTCCAAACTGCCTCTCCCCATATGGCCACCTACAGTAATCATTCTGTAAATCCAATTGACCACACAACCCCTAGCGTTCTCGACCTGCCTTCCATCCCCAAAACGACACTGTGAAAGAAGTTCGCAGTTGTCCTGCCTAGTTAAATCGAGGTCAAATAAAATGGATAAATGCGCTAGCTTCACCTTGCGTTGCCGGAAAGGTGACTGTTGTTTCCCTGGCCTCTCCACAGGTCTGATCCTGTTCCTGTTTCTGGGCACGCTCACCATGCTGCGGCCCAACATGTACTTCATGGCCCCTCTGCAGGAGAAGGTGGTTTTCGGGATGTTCTTTCTGGGCGCCGTGCTGTGCCTCTGCTTCTCCTGGCTCTTCCACACCGTGTACTGCCACTCAGAGAAAGTGTCCCGGACCTTCTCCAAGTATGACGCCCTTCCCTCCTTGCTGAATTTGAAACCATTACATTACATTAATGGCATTTGGCAGATGCTTATCCAGAGCGACGTACAGTTCATTAGACTAAGCAGGAGACAATCCTCCCCTGGAGCAATGCAGGGTTAAGGGCCTTGCTCAAGGGCCCAATGGCTGTGCAGGTATTATTGTGGCTATTGAACCATGACCTTGCGTGTCCCAGTCATGTACCTTAACCACTACGCTACAGGCTGACCTGATAACCCTGTGAATTATCCCATGCAGTGGCTCTCTGACTCGGTGTGTGCTGGTGTTTGTGATTCACTTGATAAGGTTGCTGAAAACGTGTGTACATACTTTCATTTTTTTCCATGAACATATTTTGGCAGGTATTTCAGGTTTGGTTTCCGTTTTGATAGAATTCCTCATTTTGTGATAGTTTTTTTAAATCATGTAAGCTTTTCTCTTTCTTGCATACCCTGGCCTAAATGTCCCTTAAAAAGTCCCTTGGCTACCTTTGCAAGGAAAATTTCCCAAAATGGGATGGAATGGTGGGAGGAACCTGACTGAAGGAGGAACCTGACTGACTGAAGGAGGAACCTGACTGACTGAAGGAGGAACCTGACTGACTGAAGGGGGTACCTGACTGAAGGAGGAACCTGACTGACTGAAGGGGGTACCTGACTGAAGGAGGAACCTGACTGACTGTAGGGAGAACCTGACTGAAGGGGGAACCTGACTGTAGGGGGAACCTGACTGACTGAAGGGGGGACCTACCTGACTGACTGAAGGGGGAACCTGACTGACTGTAGGGGGAACCTAACTGAACCTGCCTTCCTCTGGCTGGCTCAGAGTATGGGCTACATCAGCGCTCTCTTCCAGGCCGCAGGACTCACCCGTTGTGCGTTTGCAGGTTGGATTACTCGGGCATCGCCCTGTTGATCATGGGCTCCTTCGTGCCCTGGCTGTACTACTCCTTCTACTGCTCGCCACAGCCTCGGCTCATCTACCTCTCCGTCGTCTGCATACTGGGCATCGCCGCCATCGTGGTGGCCCAGTGGGACCGTTTCGCCACCCCCCGCCACCGGCCCACCCGGGCAGGTACGCTCCCTCCCCTCCCTGTCCCCCTCCAGGGGGCAGGAGCCACCATCGTGTCCTGTCTGTGGCCAGGGATGATAAAATGGGGCAGTTGTAGGTTCACCTTACAGTATGTGTAGAACATGGAGAGTATGTTGGTACGTTCTACTGGAGGCATAATGCCAAAGGGATGAGGCAGGTACTGTATGATGCCCGCTTACTCCTAGTCCCTGCAGGATATCTTTTATTTTATTTTATTTATTTGTTTTTTAAATATTTATTTTCCAATTTTTCCCTTTTTCTCCCAATTTGGTAGGTAATTATACCCTATCTAATCCATTAGTGCTAGCTGGTGATACACCGCCTTACGACCCCGTCCCTCGGTGGCCCAGTAGGTTCTTGTGACGCTGAGAGCGACACGCTTTCTCCAAGCCGTCTCGTCTCCTCCCCAATTATGCCGCTCCATGAGAGCGGCCCGAGCTTGGCTTTTGGCAGGACCGGGACTCGGTGTGCAACTGCACTGTCCACTATGTTCTTTTAGTTTTCCACCTGCGTATATTGGTGAAGCTAATTTCAGTTTTTTAATGGAAAGATGAGTGTTCTCTGGTGATGGTGCCAACGCCTCATCCCTGCTTTTGTGTCCCTGTGGATGTAGTGTCCAGCCGCTGTCACTCATTAGCTACCAACATAATGAAAGGGGGCTAGGACAGCTCTAGCATCGCTGTGCACACAGAAAACAGAAAAGACATCCACTGCTGGTACAGTAGTGGATAGAACAATGGCCGAGATGATGATACACATTCAGTGGGAATCTAGGGAGCCGTATCCATCATGACCATCATGGCCAAAGTTGGTCTGATGGTGCTCCTCTTTTCTAAGAGACGGACAACTCTACAACTGTCTAATCCCCATGGTTTTTATCCTTGTCTGTTCTCCAATTTTGGTGATGGTGCATTGGTTCACGATCATAACCATACCCTGCTGCTGTTCTATCCTGTTGCGGTCATGGCACATTGGTTCACACCCTTGTTATTTGGCTCCTCTCCACAGGGGTGTTCTTGGGCCTGGGACTGAGTGGTATCATTCCCACAATGCACTTCACCATAGCTGAGGGATTCGTGAAGGCCACCACGGTGGGCCAGATGGGCTGGTTCTACCTGATGGGTGCCATGTACATCACTGGTGCTGGCCTGTATGCTGCCAGGATCCCAGAGCGATACTTCCCTGGCCGGTGTGATATCTGGGTAAGGTCGACGCAACAAGGAGGAACCTCTGTGAACTGTCGTCTTGTGACAAACCGAGCTGTCCTGTATTTCTCACCACATTCACGCTTGTCTCTTTCTCTCGTCCCCTACCCCCACGCCCGTCTCTCCAGTTCCAGTCGCACCAGATCTTCCACGTCCTGGTGGTGGCCGCGGCCTTCATCCACTTCTACGGCATATCTAACCTTCAGGAGTTCCGCTACGGGCTGGAGGGGGGCTGCACTGACGACTCCCTGCTCTGAACATAACCGCCCACCCCCCCTACACCCTCCACTGACGACTCCCTGCTCTGAACATGACTGCCCACCCCCCCTACACCCTCCACTGACGACTCCCTGCTCTGAACATGACCGCCCACCCCCCCTACACCCTCCACTGACGACTCCCTGCTCTGAACATGACCGCCCACCCCCCCTACACCCTCCACTGACGACTCCCTGCTCTGAACATGACCGCCCACCCCCCCTACACCCTCCACTGACGACTCCCTGCTCTGAACATGACTGCCCACCCCCCCTACACCCTCCACTGACGACTCCCTGCTCTGAACATGACCGCCCACCCCCCCTACACCCTCCACTGACGACTCCCTGCTCTGAACATGACCGCCCACCCCCCCTACACCCTCCACTGACGACTCCCTGCTCTGAACATGACCGCCCACCCCCCCTACACCCATCACCCACCCACCAAACCTTTCTTCCCTTTCTTACTCCACCCCATGCACCACTTTAAGGTATCTGCACCTTCCCCACCTTCCCAAGTGCCAGTGGAAAGTGCCATCTCCTGGGCTACCCCCCCGCCAGTCTTCTCCACTGGTCACATTCGGACTCCGTGGCACATCCGTACTTTTGTGAACCCCAAACGGGTGTGCTCACCAGATAAAAAGCTAAACCAGGAGGGGATAGGAGGAAGAAGCACCAACAAGTCACTTCTTCTCCTGATCTTAGGCACGTCTTTGGGAGAGAGCCTTCCTATTTTGTTTTTTTTGTCTTTAAAATCGCTCTCTTATATGTAGGTGGAGAGGGGTGAATACCAGTCTTGGGGCAGACGGGTCAATATTAGTCTTGGGGCAGACGGGTGAATACCAGTGTTGGGGCGGAAGGGAGGAGGAAGGTTGTCAGAAGGTGGATGGAGCTGTTGCTGCCCTCTCTCACTGATTTCACCGTCGAGCACAAGCCCATGCCCTTTCGGCTGGTTGTCCCGACTTTTATAATGCCCTTCTTTCTCTGCGCAAACTTATACATAATGACACACTCCTGTCTGTCAGTGGAAGATGATCACAAAGCTTCAGCTGACTGGATTATTGGCAGGCCTAATTCTTATAAGCACAGCCACAATTGGGAAATGGGACGAAACTGCAGTTAGCAGAGACGATAATCAGGTTATTGATAATTCTTGGGTAAAGAGGTGAAAATGAGACTGTTGCCTGAGGGGAGGGGGCAATTGATCAGTAGTGGGTAGAATAAGCAAATTTCCTATAGTTCTCTACAAAAAGGTATAACTCAAGGTGGCTGAACGCTTTTTGCTGCACATCCCAGTCAGTTGTTTGGTTCAGCCGTTCACTTAATCCATTCCTCAAAGCATGATTCGATGGTCGTCACCAGACTTCCCTGGTCCTTTGAAGGGAGTCTAAAGAGATGGATGACATGTTTAACTGTAAGACTCTTAATTGTATGTCAGGTAACACTACTGGGAGAAAGTTGGGGTCACAATTGCAGACTCTTGCTTCTTAGGCCTTGTTTGAAAATCATCTGTAATATCCATGATTTGTTATTTGAGCTGTAATATAACGTTGTGGATATGTGCTCCTGTGAGAGGTTTGTTGGGAGCAGATGGAGGACGGGGGTGAAATGTCACGTACGGAAAGTGCTCTGGGCCTCGATTTCGAAAGGAGAAAAAAAACTGCAGCGGGTAGCATCGGATTCACTTTGTCCCATTTCCTTTTTTCACCTGGGATGGCCAGACAGCAGCATTTCCAGAAACATGGTGCTTGTGGACGTTGGGGCCAAAGCAAGGTGACTGAAGCGGAACGAGACCGCAGATGCACGGCCGGGCAGGGCTGGAAAAGCGGCTTCCATGCCGACTACATGGTGGATGCGCCGCAAAGACATCAGAGAGAAACTGTCGCGCGTGACAACTGAGCCACAAGGAGGCGCTCTCACGGGAAGCACACAGCGTTACTGGGTTGTGGGAGTTATGATTGTGTGGTGGGGGGGGGGTAATTCTGCTGTGTCTGAGGGTTAGTTTTAAAATGTGACCAGGCTCACTTTTGGGATATAAAATTAATAAGTTACACAAATAAGAGCCCAAATGAAGTGTAAAAAATCCTTAAAATCTCAGATGTGTGTAGCTGTTTAGCATTGAAGCTGCTGTACTGGTCACACCTGTGACACGTTAATGAATATGTTCTAGGTTCTTGTGGAGCTGCCATTCTTAGACTTTATTGAGCATATACAATCTGCACCTTTCTGGATAGCAATTCCTGGTGGACAGCATAATTGTAATGTGTAGTGCAGAACACAGCTCTTTGCCTGATCTCTGTTCATTGTGAAGTACATCGTAACTTGGCACCATTCATTATGATGAACCGGTAAGTAACACGGTCAATGTCTGCTGAGGGTTAAAATGTATATTAGATTTTTTGGGGTTAAATTCCAGTATTTTCCTGTGCCTTAAGCTAATGGAAAAAGACAAAAAAAAAAAGAACAAGATTGTCAGTATTGATCAGCAAGATACAGGGCAAGATGTTTCAGAATGTATGAAACTAGGTCACTTTAAGTTGAATTTTTAGAATTGCTTTTATTTTATTTATTTTGTAAAAATATTTCCAAGACAAATCAATGAAACGCACATCATGCTGCTGTACATAAAACTGGTGTTTTTCTCTCCTTTCAAGTTTGCTTTTGGTTGGGTGCTAATATAAGCTAAACAATTTCTCTGTACATTCATGACAATCTCATGAAACACATTGTCCACCTAAATGTAAAATGTGATATTAAATATTGAATAATGCTTAAAATGGGACTTGGCATTGATGTGTGTTGAATTTGTTATTCTGTGAATTCTGTGGTGTGTGCAGTCGCTATTTTAACCCTCAGTTTCCAGCGGTGAAAATGGAATGATCATACATTTTCATTTTGATATTAAAACACATGAAAGGTCTTTTCTGAAGTTTGCTATTTATTTGCAATAAGGACTAAATGTGTGAGAAAGATTATCAGACATGTCATTAGGATCCATTTCATTGCAACACCCAGGATCCCAAAATATTAAACACCGAATAAATAGGTTGCATGAAAATAAATTAATTACCATTTTTTCTCTCCTGTCCAATAAAACGTGAATGACGTTGACATTACCTTCAAAGGGTACAGGATGTCTGCTGGCTCCAGTCCACCACGTATCTAGATAAAGCAATGTTCAAATCAAACGTCAATATTTGGAACCGTGGTGTCATGGTAAGGGGTCAGACAATAGTTTGCATAACTGCATGGGCAGACAACACTTTCCCATAATCATGAGATGGGGGATTTCTATGCCTATTGGTTTTAAATAATTACCGTTCAGATAAAAAGGAATTGAGCACAAAGGAAGTTAACTTTGGGTGAAAACGACGGCCTACATTTAGGACTGGTTTTGACTCTATGTTTGTCATTAAACCCGCGTTGTTTGTTTTTGATTAGTTGCTGTGCTTCAGAACGATGCGCATTCGCGATTGTGAGAATTCTCGGGACCGCGCAGTCTGTGACGTAGCCACTGTTGTGCTTGTACTCTCGTTCTCGGGAACATTATCGTACTCGCTCCACAGTGAGAACAAGCTGAACTGCATGTGTTTGTTTTATTGCCCAGAATAAAATCTGTGATTCGAAGTCATGGTTAGTTGTATTTATTAAAATATTATAAACTCGCCATTGTATATTAGCTAGGCCGCCAGGAGAACCCAGCAATCGTTGAAGTGGCGGTCTCACCGGAAGATGGAGCGCCACCGTCGGCTGCTGTAAACTGCAAAACAACGAAGCGCCTTGATTGCTGCTATTTATGTGGGTAAAGTCGCGTTATTATACTTACTTTATTTGTTTTCATCATGGCCTGGGCTAGGGGGTGAGTAAGTTGTACATATTAAAATGTAGTGATTGTTTTGAAGTCCTGAAAGCTTTTGCATCTGATCGTAAAATAGCAAACTAGCTAGCTAGTGCTATGAGGCGATATGATCACTATGCACTGAAGCTAGATCGCTAGCTTGGCACAAACATAACCAGGACCTAAAGTTAGTGAGGTGATGTAACGTTGCTTAACGTTTGTCATAACATGACATTTGGTGTTCGATAACTAGCTAGTCCAAGTTAGCTAGCTACTATGGACTGCTAATTATAAGTTAGCAGTTAGCTTGCTAGACAACCGGCAAATTTGTGCGAGTAACGTTCTACTCTGTAAAACGTCGTTAGCTAAATACTAAAAGCTAGCATATTATAAACACCCAGCTCGCTACAATGTAATAATCTGGTTAGCCTATTTGCACTAAAATGACCATTGGCGGCATAAACGAGCTCCTGTAATATTTTCTTGTATGAATGTAATTTATACTAGCTACCTAATGTTCCTACAAACAGTATTATGAAATACGCTGGTGCTTTGAACCTCGAAGGTACTTTTGAAGCTAGCATGCCATCCACGTCATAACATACGGTTGACAATACCAATGCACGTGTGCCGAGATTCTGTGATAAAGCAAAATACAGCACCTGAATTTACAACGAGATTTCTTGCGTAGTTCCATGGAACAGTATTTCTAGCTCAGAAAAGGTGTCAGGTGTGTGTGTGTGTGTGTGTGTGACATCCTAAGAATTGTTAGCTACTGGAGCTTTGTCCTTGAAATTGTAGTATAATATTTGAGTATAAAATTATAAAGCAGTATATTTTGTCTTGAATACAATGTAGCACTACTGAATTGTTGACAGTTTTATGGTGAACTTGGGCGTGGGATGATACGTTAATTCATTATATAATATGCTAAACCCCAGTTTCAAGCAGAGTGCCTTTATATTAATTTAGATTAACCACAGACCTTATTTAAGCTGAACTCAGGTAGCAAATTGCAGGTGTGCCACTTCCAAGAAGAGCTTGCCGCTGTGGCGGCAAAATGCATCGATTATTCTTACATGTCAACCACATTCATCAGGCCCTCTCTCCGTCAGATATAGCCCTCCTTGGAGGTCACAAAGACAGTGCCCCTCCCCCAGGAAGGTTGCCATGGCTCCCAAAGACATTATGACCAACTCCCACGCCAAGTCCATCCTAAATGCCATGAACGCTCTGCGCAAGAGCAACACCCTTTGTGACATCACCCTGCGGGTGGAGGGCACCGACTTCCCCGCCCACCGCATCGTCCTGGCCGCCTGCAGCGACTACTTCTGTGCCATGTTCACCAGCGAGGTAACCGTGACTACGCCGCCCATCCGTGGCTCTAGGACGGGGAAGCATGAGGGTGATTGGCACCAGACGGCTGCTACTTGTGATGGAAGGTAGCTCCGGCCATGGCCAAAAGAGCGCGCAAGAGTGTCCTTTGGATTTTAAGAAGCCGCTGTGTGCCCGGGGCAGAAGTCTTACACTTCTCAGTTCCGAAAAGGAATATAACGTTCTTTGTGAAAGTGCCACTATGGAGAGTATGCTCTGACAGACGCACTTTGGACACACGCCTTCTCCGTGGCCCGGTCAGAGGGTGATTTACAGGTGTACATTTGCACGGGGTGGAACTGTTCATTTTTTAGTGAACGGTTCAAGGTTACTGTTAATTCTATGGGTTGTATAGTTTCTTGACTAATTGCAATGGAGATTAGCCACAGATATGCTTCAAGGGCAAATAATGAGGTCTGCAGACCTTCGACTTCAAACTTTTCTGCTGCCTTTATCTATAACACTGGATCCGCAGCGGAACAGCCTGGCATTGTGCTCAAACTCTCAGTGAGAGTTAAATGGAGCATTATCTGGCCATGGTGGTATGCTGAACTGATGAAAATAGCCTATAGGCAGTATTTGAATGCTGAAATACTGAGATTGTGTGTATATCCCTGAGACACATTGGACTGGGTTATAGTAATACTGTTTGAATAGGTAACACAGGTCCTTTATCTCACAGGCTGTGAGAGAATGGAGGAATCTTTAAACAGGGGCACACAGAGGAGAATTGTGTGTTTTGTGGTTTTGTGGTGAGGAGGAGAGCTAACTGAAATCACACACTGTGGGCAGGTGCTTTTTAGGTGTACATCCAAAAAACCTGGAAAATGTTGTCTTGCTCGATTTCTCCAGCAGAGGTCGCCACTGTGCAACACGAGTGCGCGGCATGCGAGGCGGAGCGTATTTGCATAACCTGTAAATTTATGCACCAGATTACTCACAGGAAGTCCGGAGACCGTTCCACACTTCTCCAGAAGTGCATTCGAGAGAATTCACTCCAGCTGACTGGAGGCACCCCTTGTGGCTGTTTTATTCAGTGCTGCCATTCAAGGACTCGCTGATGCTGAATCTGTGTCGTTTGAATCTATGTTCAGGTCATTGCATAGTCTTTGTTAGCGTATCACAAATAGGTGGGAAACTGTTCACAGATACAGGGTTTTATACATGCACATGGAAACACTACACTGCGCTGACCATTCAGAACTAACAGGCGAGCATCGCTGCTATGAGCTACCTCGCTAGTTTGTGACGTTCAGGTGCAGGACCGCGCAGGTGAGTTTGCCATCGTACGCCGCCCTGACGAACCCTTGCTGCCGGGATTTTTTTGCAGCTGTCTGAGAAAGGGAAGTCGTTCGTGGACATCCAGGGCCTGACGGCTTCCACCATGGAGATCCTGCTGGACTTTGTGTACACGGAGACCGTCCTGGTGACCGTGGAGAACGTTCAAGAACTGCTGCCCGCCGCCTGCTTGCTGCAGCTCAAAGGTAACCAGGGCAACGGAGCTGCCTACAGCACAGCAACCCTGGCGCACGGCTTCTCGCACGGATTAAGCCCACGTTGCGCTGTGCTTTCCCGTCTTGTCGTGTTGTTTGTTTTTATCAGAGGTTATCCTTTGCAGAGTCTGCTCCGTGAGAAATGGATGTTTCTAGAACGGAACACAGTGGGGAAAGGAACCCATTTCTGCGGAATATCATGCAATTCAGCTGCAGTAAAAGCTGCCAGTAACTTTATTATTATTATTATTATTATTATTATTATTATTTTATTTTTTTCAATTGGTTGTTGCCACTGGTGGGAAAAGCTGTATGTGTTGTCCTGCTATTTCAGGGAGGTAAACGTATACTAAGCCTTTGCATTCACTTTTGATCTTGGAGAGCCGCAGGATGGGCAAGTGTTTGTTCATACTCGGTGCTTATTTGTTCAATGAAAGATGTTGATTGCACTGTAATCTCACCACCCTCAATTTCCTTTGGATGAAACAGGTGTTGATTTTATAGGGGCAATTTACTTAAAGTGGAAACATACTTACATATGTAAGTTACATTACATTAATGACATTTGGCAGACGCCCTTACCCAGAGCGATGTACAGTTGATTAGACTAAGCGGGAGACAATCCTCTCCTGGAGCAATGCTGGGTTAAGGGCCTTGCTCACGGGCCCAACAGCTGTGCGGATCTTATTGTGGCTACACCGGGGATCGAACCTCCAACCTTGTAGTCATGTACCTTAACCACTAAGCTGCAGGCCACTCCAAGTTATGTTACATAAAGTTATTTGAACAAAACACCCTTTAATATCTCAACCATTAATTTCTCAGCTGAATTTCTTGCTTTAATAAAGTAAGTTGCTAAGAAGTTGCTGAATTGAAAAAACAACGGACGGCCACGTTCCGGGAACGGCACCACCCTTGATGCTTCATCCTTGTCTGCCTGCATGAGACTTTGCTCGGACATGCACAGTTGCCGTACTTTGGGTGGTATATTTGGAAGGAGATTTGCTGTTTAGTTTTTTTTGCTAATTGTTAACCTGTCTGTATATGGTGACACCACAGAGCTAATGTGGAACGTCCTGTTTGTTCAGTTGTGTGTCATTTGCGTTAGCGTCCTGGTGTGCTCCATCTCCTTATGTACACACACACACACACACACACACACTCACTCACTCACGCCCGTGTGTACCCGCCACCGCAGGTGTGAAGAGGGCTTGCTGTGACTTCTTGGACAGCCAGCTGGACCCGTCCAACTGCCTAGGCATCCGGGACTTTGCAGAGACGCACAACTGCCTGGACCTGATGCAGGCGGCCGAGCTGTTCTCCCAGAAGCACTTCGCCGAGGTGGTACAGCACGAGGAGTTCATGCTGCTGAGTCAGGAGGAGGTGGAGAAGCTCATCAAGTGCGACGAGATCCAGGTACTGCTCCCCCTGCAGGCCGCCCCGGGGAGTGCGCAGGGCGCACGGCGCCGGGTGGGACCGCTCGTCTCAAAATGGCTGCCGGTTGTCACGACACCGTTCAGCTGAGCTGTGGTAAATCGACGTTTAAGTTCAACGAAATGCCTTCGGGCAGAGAGTATTTACATTAATATTTTGATGCATTACATCTCCATTTTGTTCCAATTCAGGTATTGTAAAAATACAATCGGACGTTCTTGCTGTCCTACTGAACTGGAAGGAAAGTTAGTCATTGGCAGTGCTTTTTGAAATGGTCACACATTTTATATAAAAACACTATCTTTGTATACAGCTATCGTAAATATTTCAGTTGCGCGCATGCAGTAGTAATTCCATGGGTGTGTGGGTGTGTGCTTGGTATGAGCGCATGAGCGTGTGGTCATGGGCGTGCGGACGAAAACAGAGGAGGAGTGCAGAGAGAAGGTGAGGGAGAGCGAGACGGAGATAAAAAATAAGAGCTGCTTCCTTCATATTTCAGGTGTACAAAGGGTTATTCAAACATGCTTGGGCGGGGGTGAGAATTAATCCCGTGACTTTGTGGGGGATCGTCTGTGAGTGCAGACAAAGGAATGTGCCGGAACCTGCAGGCAGCAGCCTGCAATAACCCGTCTCGATGACGGTCTAATTCCTGGCCCTCGCAGCCGATTCCGTCCGACTGAAGCAGCGCGTCCGGGGTGTCTGCCGCGAGTCTCGCTTCGCGCTCTGGGAATTCCTCTCGAGCTGCGCGGCGTCCTTTGCCTCGCGCGAAACATAATTATAACCGTCGGGTTTGAATCGAGCGCAAACCTGCAATTGAAAGAGCGTTGGTGTCATTGTGGATGGTGTACGTATCGCTTACCTATAACAGGCTGGGGAGTTTCGGTTTTCCGAAGCCTGTAATTTGAGGTTGGGTAGGCTGCTCGGTTCCTGCCCTCGGGCTTGGGAAGCTTCGAGATGAAGCCTGTTAACTGTCAGCCTGCAGTTGTCTTGATTGGTTTAATGGGATGAAACCGAAGCCTTTTTCTTGGTGTTTCAAGACTAAAAAAATCGAAAACGAAACCAGCCTTTTCCCTGTCCTGTCAACACAAAAGTACAACTTGGGCTTTATTAAAATTGTATTAATTTGGTGCTTTAGTGTTTTAGTCTACCATCCTATCGCAGTGTCTTTAAAAGCCCTGTCACATGCCGTGACAGACCCCTGGGCCGGCAGACAGGAAGATGGACACAGGGAGGTAGCCAGAATGACGCTTTTCACCAGCGCTTCGTCACAAAGGAGAGAACTTATGGAAAGAAACAAAAAAAGGTCTTCTTCCCTCACGGGAGCGGGGTCAAAACAAACTGAAATAATAAAGGTAAACAAAACCAAACGGGCTTTCGCTCGGTCGCTTGTCAGCCCCGTGTCCTGAACAACAGCTCTCTCGTCCGTGGTTCCCTGACCTCAGACCCCTACTGTGGAAAGAGCCTGGACTAATTTATTGTGTAGCCTGCTCCCTGCAAACCGAGCCCCACCTGCCACAGGTCTACACGCATCAGTGTTCTCTTCCTGGTTTTCGTCTCTAAAACGCCCACAAAACCTTCGCTTCGTTCAGTGACAAAGTTTAGTTCCTAATCCTGCCCCCAGAGCCCAATTCCCCCTCCCCCTCCCCCTCCACCTCCTGTGGTCAGCTCTCTGTTCACATCTGATAATTATGCAAAAACGGTACGTCATGTCACGTAGGAATTTGTTTTACAAACAGCTCAGGTAAATAGCAGCTACAGCCTAAAATATACATTCTTCCAACAAAATTGCAGTCATTTTACTTGGATCAGTACAGAACACAAATCGAAAACTCCAGGATGATCTGAAAAGCTGAAAAGCAGAAATAAAAATGTGTGTGGGCCTTTAAGTGATGTTTTTTTTTTTTTTTTTTTTTTTTTTTTTTTTCAGTATTTGTGCAGAAGTAGGTGATGACCTGTGGGTGACGTGCGGTTGGGGGGGGGGTGTTTCTGCACTCTTGTTGGAGAACCCTCTGCATTCCTCAGCCCTGTGTGAAGTTCGTCACTGGCTGTACAAATGCAGCGGTGTATGGCTCGAGCCTGACTATACGTATTGTACGCTCTGTGACCACTTTAGTAGGTAGACCTGGACACCAGCTTGTGGATGCAAATCGAATTGGTAGCCTGTAGTCTGTAGCCTCATGGCTAATGTATGGACTGGGCCCGGAAGGTTGGTGGATCCCTGGTGTAGCCACGATGAGATCCGCACAGCTGTTGGGCCCTTGAGCAAGGCCCATAACCCCACATTGCTCCAGGGGGGGATTGTCCTCTGCTTAGTCTAATCAGCTGTAAGTCATTTTGGATAAAACCATCAGCTAAGTAATAAATTGTTATTATATTATAATCGGCCAATCATGTGGCAGCAACTCGATACCTAAAAGCATGCAGACATGGTCAAGAGGTTCAGTTGTTGTTCAGACCAAACATCAGAAATGTGACTTAGTAACTTTCCATGAAATGATTGTCGGTGCTAGGCGGGGTGGTCTCTCAGAAACTCAACGGAGCTGATCTTCTGGGATTTTTACGCAGTCTCTCCAGTTTTAAAGAGAATGCTGTGAAAAACCCAAGAAACATCCAGACAGCAGCCACTCAGCGGTCAAAAAGGCCTTGTTAACGAGAGAGGTCAGAGGAGAAGGGCCAGACTTGGTTCAAGCTGACAGGAAGGTGACAGTAACTCAAATAACCACACATTACAACAGTGGTTTGCAGAAGCCGAACCATGAAGTGGATAGGCTACAGTTGCTGAAGAACAAGAAGTCTTAAAAAATCAGTTGAATAAATGGGTAATAAAGTGGTCACTGTGTGTGTAAACCTCTGTGTCATTTTTCTTGGCACTGTTCCTCCAGCCCTGCTCTGTGTTCTTACTGAGTCACTCTGGAGAAGAGCTTCTGCTGTAAGCTGAAATGTAAATGTCTATGTAAATGTAGGGAGAGCATTCGTGCGTACTCATGCGTGTGTGTGTGTGTGTGTGTGTGTGTGTTTGTGTGTGTGTGTTTGTATGTGGATGCATGCGTGTATGTGTATGTATATCTGTGTCTCTCACCTGTGTGTATCTCACCTGTGTGTGTGTGTGTGTGTGTGTGTGTGTGTGTCTCTCACCTGTGTGTGTGTGTGTGTGTGTGTGCATGTATATCTGTGTGTGTCTCTCACCTGTGTGTGTGTGTGTGTGTGTGTGTGTGTGTGTGTGTGTGTGCATGTATATCTGTGTGTCTGTGTGTGTGTGTGTGTGCATGTGCATGTATATCTGTCTGTGTGTCTGTTTGTGTGTGTGTGTGTGTGTGTGTGTGTGTGTGTGTGTGTGTGTGTGTGCAGGTGGACTCAGAGGAGCCAGTGTTTGAGGCGGTGCTGAACTGGGTGAAGCACAGCAGGAAGGAGAGGGAGCCCTTTCTGCCCGACATGCTGGAGTTTGTGCGCATGCCACTGCTCACCCCGCGCTACATCACCGACGTCATCGACTCAGAGGTGAGGCACACACCGCACACAGGTGAGGCACACACACCGCACACAGGTGAGGCACACACACCGCACACAGGTGAGGCACACACCGCACACAGGTGAGGCACACACACCGCACACAGGTGAGGCACACACACCGCACACAGGTGAGGCACACACACCGCACACAGGTGAGACACACACACCGCACACAGGTGAGACACACACACCGCACACAGGTGAGACACACACCGCACACAGGTGAGGCACACACACCGCACACAGGTGAGGCACACACCGCACACAGGTGAGACACACACATACCGCACACAGGTGAGACACACACATACACACACACACCGCACACAGGTGAGACACACACACACCGCACACATGTGAAACACACACACACTGCACGTGAGACACACACACACACGCATACCCCATACACAGGTGAGACACACATGCCACACACACACACACACCGCACACAGGTGAGACACACACACACACAGGTGACACACAGACGCACACACACAGGTCACACACACACACACACAGGTGAGGCGCACACACCACACAGACCACACACAGGTGACGCACACACTCACCCACAGGTGAAACACATACACTTCTGCCAGTTTGTTGATGTCTTGAAGCCGGGCCAAGAGCGAGAGGATTAATCCTGGAATCACTGCTAATCTGAGGACACTATTAAAATGTGGATGTGGAAGGCATCCTGAGCTCTCCAACCTCTGACATCAATAAAGTTTACTCCAGCAATATGGTGTTGCACAATGGTGGACCTGTTCTCACGTACCTGATGCTTGTCAGTTCTTCCCATTATGTGTCATCCCACACCTGCTTAGCTTCAGCCATATACTAACCAAGCCCACACCTGCTTATCTTCAGCCATTTACTAACCAAGCCCACACCTGCTTATCTTCAGCCATTTACTAACCAAGCCCACACCTGCTTAGCTTCAGCCATTTACTAACCAAGCCCACACCTGCTTATCTTCAGCCATTTACTAACCAAGCCCACACCTGCTTATCTTCAGCCATTTACTAACCAAGCCCACACCTGCTTAGCTTCAGCCATTTACTAACCAAGCCCACACCTGCTTAGCTTCAGCCATTTACTAACCAAGCCCACACCTGCTTAGCTTCAGCCATTTACTAACCAAGCCCACACCTGCTTAGCTTCAGCCATTTACTAACCAAGCCCACACCTGCTTAGCTTCAGCCATTTACTAACCAAGCCCACATCTGCTTAGCTTCAGCCATTTACTCACCAAGCCCACACCTGCTTATCTTTGCCATTTACTAACCAAGCCCACACCTGCTTATCTTCAGCCATTTACTAACCAAGCCCACACCTGCTTAGCTTCAGCCATTTTGCAGGATCAGGCCAGGCTGCTGGCTAACAGGAGCAGAAGGGTCTACATGTTCAACAGTAAAACTAAAGCATACTCCTAATTTTGGCATGCTGTTAAGATTATCAGTGCTAATTTCTGAAGCAATAATTATGTTCTAAACAAATGCATTCATGTGGTAAAGCTTTCCTTCAGTCCCCTGACCTAGTGGGTTTAAAAAGCATTGTTAGAAGTACTATTCGCCCATTTGCAGTAAGGCTAATATGAAACAAACAGGTGAAGACCATGACCGGGCATGGTACATGAGTATAGCATTTGCACTGGGGTGTTGGCGTGTGAAAAAGTAAATAAAACATGTCGATGCGGCTCATTGAACAGTCAGCGCCAGGTACCTGAGTGGAAGGTTGTCTGAACAAGTGACATATTAAGGTTAATATGAAGATTAACCCCCCAGCCCCAATGTTTTTAATAAGTTGAATTGGTTTGGTGCAGAGCTGGAGAATCCAGTAGAGAAGTAAAAGGCCTCCTCTATATTTTGTCACAATCTCCTGGATGTTCGGTGAAATAAAGCAGCTCTCTTGACCAGCCTGTAGGCCTTTGGGTTCTGTTGACCTGAGGGATGTAGAGTTCTTCCCAGGCACTCGGTCTAGTACAGTTAACATCCACCCATATATTCCACAAAAAAGATGCGTTTTTTTGCCCCTCAACAGCACCCTGAGGGCAGGCAGCTGTGTTTTGCTTGATTTTACTGCCGAAGCAACCTTGTTAAAGTTGCTCCAATGGACCTATTTGTAACAATGTTGTTACAGCCCTGCTTGTGCTTTCAGCCCCACACCCCCCCCCCCCCCCAGGGCCAGTTGTAATGGCCCTGCTTGTGCTTTCAGCCCCACACCCCCCCCCCCCCCGGGGGCTAGTTGTAACGACCCTGCTTGTGCTTTGTTCCCCAGGGGGCCAGTTGTAACGGCCCTGTTTGTGCTTTCAGCCCCACACCCCCCCCCCCAGGGCCAGTTGTAACGGCCCTGCTTGTGCTTTCCGCCCCCCGGGGCCAGTTGTAACGACCCTGCTTGTGCTTTCAGCCCCCCCAGGGCCAGTTGTAATGGCCCTGCTTGTGCTTTCAGCCCCACACCCCCCCAGGGCTAGTTGTAACGACCATGCTTGTGCTTTCAGTTCCCCCCCCCCGGGGCTAGTTGTAACGGCCCTGCTTGTGCTTCCAGCCCCACACACACACACACACCCCCGGGGGCTAGTTGTAACTGCCCTGCTTGTGCTTTCAGCCCCACACCCCCCCAGGCCAGTTGTAACGGCCCTGCTTGTGCTTTCAGCCCCACACACCCCCCGGGGCCAGTTGTAACGGCCCTGCTTGTGCTTTCGGCCCCACACACCCCCCGGGGCCAGTTGTAACAGCCCTGCTTGTGCTTTCAGCCCCTCATCCGCTGCAGCCTGCCCTGCCGGGACCTCGTGGACGAAGCCAAGAAATTCCACCTGAGGCCCGAGCTCCGGAGCGAGATGCAGGGCCCGCGAACCCAAGCCCGGCTAGGTGCGCCCGCCCCCCCGCCTCCTGCTGCGCTGTAACGCAGGGAGAGGAGCTAGGCCTTTCCAGCAGTAGTCATTTACTTAGGTCCTGATTAGCAATTTAACAGAACGAATGCACAGAGAAATGATAAATGACAATATTGACCGAAAGGTGCTGGCTGAAGCTTTAGCTTATTATACCTGTGGGCGAAATGAAAGGCAAGAGGAATAATTCACAGTGTAGCAGCAGTAACAAGTATGTTATGACATGAATTGTAATAATCATCGCATGTTTATTTCATTTTTGGAGATGTCTTATGATTTCATGATACGTTTTTTCGATAATATGATTCTTTTATAATCTACCTGAGCCTTTTGGGGAAATTCGGTTTATCCACTGTTGTTGCTATGGTAGCAGCCCTGCCACTAGGTTGTAGGTTGTAATCCAACGGTCCAGTGGTTTTTGTTTACACCAATTACCCTGGTTTAATTTAATAATTAGATGTCTTCGCCAGTGGCAGTTCACTGATAGATTAGGCAGTGAAACCTTTTCCACTGGGACACAAGGCTTCAGCGAGTATTCAATGGCTTTTTTAAAAATGTGCCCATGTGAATTGTGGTCTTTTAAAATGTGTAAACTACGGTATTAAATAATTAAGAGGAACAGTTTCCATGAAATCCAGAAATAAAGATATCCTGGTGTAATCATAACCATTAGGCTCTAATGCCAAGCTTTTAAATCCAGGAGCCAAAGAGGTCCTCCTGGTCATAGGAGGATTTGGCAGTCAGCAGTCCCCCATTGACGTTGTGGAAAAATACGACCCGAAAACGCAGGAGTGGAGCTTTCTCCCTGTGAGTACTGTCAGAGTGCATAGTGTGTGTTTGTTTGGTGGACCATAAAATCAGACCAGTTTCTAAATCCTGATCCTGTCAGAATTAAATGTACATACAGAGCAGTGGTCCCCGCTCCTGGTCCTGGAGAGCTGTGGGGTGTGCTGGTTTTTGTTGTTACTGGGCACTTAACTGATCAATTAAAGCGGTTAATTACACAGTTAACTGTTTTCAGTTTTATCTGGTTTCTTGTGCCTTAATCGGTTGCTGATATTAAGGTGAAAAAACTAAACCCAGCGCACCCTGCGGCTCTCCAAGACCAGGATTGAAGGCCACTGCTCCAGAGGATAAAGTCAGAGGCTAACAGTCCAACCAAAATGCGTTTCTCTCCAGTTTTCTGAGAGCAGAACCGTGCTCTGGCTTAGAAGCTGCAGTATGTTCCAGAGCCCGAGGTTCTTTGCTCTTGTTCATATGATGTAGTTTGTATATATTGCTGATTAGCGTAGTTCTGTTCTTGTTTATATAACCTGCTTTAATGTTCAATAGAGTACTTGACAAGTTGCCAATCTAGTCTACATCGCTTCCACTCCCTGTCTTGACACTACTTGTCCCCTCCGCTGCACTCTGACCCTTGACCTTTGCCCTCTCGTGTGTTTGTTTTCTGCAGAACATCGCGCGGAAGAGGCGCTACGTGGCCACGGTCTCCCTGAACGACCGTGTGTACGTGATCGGGGGCTACGACGGCCGGTCGCGGCTCAGCTCGGTCGAGTGCCTGGACTACACGGCCGATGAGGACGGCGTCTGGTACACCGTGGCCACCATGAACGTGCGGCGAGGGCTGGCGGGAGCCACCACACTGGGGGGTGAGTGGGGGCGAACTGGAGAGAGACACCGAGCATCGGGGCTCTTCAAGATACAATAGGTGCATTTCGGACTTCTAATGGTCAAGAGAGGAATTGCAGCAACAAACACCTTCAAACCACAACACTGTTTATCCCTCCCCCTTCTCTGTAAATGCGACGTTGAAACGCCATTGGCTGTGGCAGTTAGAACCAATTTTCAACCAATGATCTTGAATTATTGTACAGTTATTTTGTACAGTTGTTTTGCACAGGGTGTCGGGCCGTCAATTGTATATTTTGAAACCCGAATTTAAGGACTATTAACACAGGCAACATGTCAGTGAGCCTTTTTCAATAATAGAAAGGGATTTAGAATGATTTTATAACAATGTTTTAACACAAAAATCTTGCCTATTGTACCTTCAAACAGCAACTGAAACTAGGACTGCACAATATGTCTTATTTTTATCTTCATAGAGATATGAACATGCGCGAGGCAAAAGACTGCTTGAACTGCGATGAATAGTATTTAAATGAATTAAATTTAGACATTCTGTTAAATTGATTGGCTGTTCATGTGCAATTTGTTCAATTAAAGCCTGTTGGAAATAGTGTCTAATTATTCTTATTCAGAGGGCATAAGCTATTCATTATCTGGGGTCTATATTAGAAGTTCACCTGAAGCAGAAAGACATTAGAACTTCACTTAAGTATTTCTTTGTGTAGTATTTCATATCGTCATCGCAATATTCAACGACATTGGTGCATATCGGCTATTTTCCTCATGCGAGTGGAACAGATCTTTCGGGGGGAATTTTTGGAGTGCGGAGAGTCGATTTGACTGACGTTAAATGAGGAGGGGGGCATCAAATGAGGTTGTGTTCTGCTGTGTGAAAAGCATATTGATTGGAGGGGAACGGACATTTGATCGTCATGAACGCCCACTGGCTGAACGAATGACGCCAAATGGATGGAAAAAAATGTGTGTGAAAATACGCAAGTATTACAGTTTGTTTGGAACATACACTTTAAGACGTGTACGAAGAATTGACTGAATGAGGAAAAGGTGAGTTTCGATTGCAGCCTGTCTTTCAGTTGTTTCTGACGGTCTGGTGTTTTCTCCGCGGGGTGCAGATATGATCTACGTGGCCGGCGGGTTCGATGGGAGCCGGCGGCACACCAGCATGGAGAGGTACGACCCCAACATCGACCAGTGGAGCATGCTGGGGGACATGCAGACGGCCAGGGAGGGCGCCGGGCTGGTGGTGGCCAGCGGACTCATCTACTGCCTGGGTAGGTGGGGCACGGCTCCTGAGCACATCCCATCGCCTCCCAGGGGGCCGCAGGGGTAGTGTATCGCTCAGGGAACTGTCGGGGTTTGTCACTGGGAGGTTGTTGATTCATTATATCAATAAAACCGTTTTTACGCAACACAACGCGATATAATGATATACACTTACGTAAGCCTGATACACACTTATGTAGGACTGATATACACTTATGTAGGAATGATATATACTTACTTAGGAATGATATACACTTATGCAAGAATGATATACACTTATGTAAGAATGATATACGCTTATGTAGGACTGATATACACTTATGTAGGACTGATATACACTTATGTAAAAATGATAACACTTATGTAGGACTGATATACACATTTGTAGGACTGATATACACTTATGTAAGAATTAAGTAGCCACTCTGCCTCTGATCTGCAAAGGCAGGCAGGGAAGGGACGCTCCATCTGCTCTTTTATGGTTTAACTTCTGGGACCCAAAGATGTCAAGTATCTGCAGACCCGAGGGCATGTTTGGGCTGATATCTTAAAAATGTTCGTCAATATGTTCTGGCATAAAGCCATGTAGGGCCGCGAAAGACAAGTCAGCGATTTTTAAATCAATTCAAGGTGCAGCTATTGGGGCGGTATGAGCTCTCTTCTGTGGTCTTGGTCAATAGTCTTCCAGCAGCTTTGTGTGAACCTGGTGGGATCTTTCTATAAAGTGCTTTGGCGGGCCAGAAAAATGCATTGCCAAGAGCTAGTGTGCCTGACGCCAATGTGTGAATGAAAATTTCACCATCAGGTTTCCAAGGTGGGGAAAAAAACTTTCATTGTGTTTCTTATATGGGGTCGAAAAGTCCAGTCTAAAGTGGAAGTTTCTCACCTTCCAATTCATACTCCAAGGAGCCTTCTTCACAAATGATCTTTACTTTTTGATTTTCTAATCAAAACTTCTGCCTTAACCTGGTTAAGATGGAATGAATTGTTAGCCATCCCAATTTCTGCGCTGTAGACATTCTACAAGATGGCTGATAAACATGAGGTAACGCATGAATATAGTTCCATAGCTATGGAAATGGCATGCCTTGAATGCAGACTTTTGTGTGAATTCAGGCGGGTACGACGGACTGAATATCCTGAATTCGGTGGAGCGATACGACCCACACACAGGGCACTGGACAAATGTCACCCCCATGGCCACCAAACGATCAGGTGGGTCTGTAAACGCAAGGCATTGTGGGTCTGTAAACGCAAGGCATCGTGGGTCTGTAAACACGTGGTTCCGTTTGACAGGACTCATCATGCAGTTAATTGTTTTGTTGCAATTCTAATTACCCTTTTTTTAAAGTCTTTTTTATTATTGTGTATTTTAAAACTGCCTATTCTTATTTTTATTGTTACTTTAACCTTAATATTCCAATGCCTTTTTGGGAGACCATTTTCAGTACACCACATAAGAAGCCCAATATAAATCTAATTATGTTCATCATTATGGAAAGTTGAACCATTGAATCATCAGACCACACACTGACACACACAGACACGAAAATGCAATCCTTCGTTCTGTGTGTCTCTGTAATGTGTGTTATCCTGATTCCATATAAATTGTCATTGAAGGGCGCTTCATGAATAAAATGTATAATTATTATTATTATTTGTAGTAGTAATAATAATGTACAGTTTTCCTTTTGCAGGGGCTGGGGTGGCCTTGCTGAATGACCACATCTACGTGGTGGGAGGCTTTGACGGCACAGCTCACCTGGCCTCCGTGGAGGTCTACAACATCCGCACGGACTACTGGACCACGGTGGCCAGCATGACCACGCCCCGCTGCTACGTGGGAGCCACCGTTCTGCGCGGCCGCCTCTACGCCATCGCAGGGTAACCCCTAACCCCTAACCCTCTACGCCATCGCGGGGTAACCCCTAACCCCTAACCCCTAACCCTCTACGCCATCGCAGGGTAACCCCTAACCCTCTACACCATCGCAGGGTAACCCCTAACCCTTAACCCTCTACGCCATCACAGGGTAACCCCTAACCCCTAACCCTCTACGCCATCGCAGGGTAACCCCTAACCCCTAACCCTCTACGCCATCGCAGGGTAACCCCTAACCCTAACTCTCTACGCCATCGCAGGGTAACCCCTAACCCGAACCTTAACCCTCTACGCCATCGCAGGGTAACCCCTGACCCCTAACCCTCTACACCATCACAGGGTAACCCCTGACCCCTAACCCTCTACGCCATCACAGGGTAAACCCGAACCCGAACCCTAACCCTCTACACCATCACAGGGTAACCCCTAACCCTCTACCCCATCACAGGGTAACCCCTAACCCGAACCCCTAACCCTCTACCCCATCACAGGGTAACCCCTAACCCCTAACCCTCTTACCCTTCCCCATGGACTGTTGAAAAATATAAGTTGTTATTGTATAATTGTTTCAAAGTCAGTGAATTAAAGAGGGGAAAAAAAGGAACAGGTGAGCCTTGAACCCTGGTCTCCTGCATGAGACAATCACTAACCACAACACCCAATCTGCTGGGAGCCAGAGCTGCCTTTTTTGGCATACGAGGCTGCTTTGTTTAAAAAAATAAAGAAATAAATAAAGTAAAAAAAATGTAAAAATCCCTGATTGATGAGCAAACATGCAGGCGCGAGATTACAACACAAGATTGCCCTTTTGACACGACCAAAAAATATTGCTAACAGTAAAAAGGCTGCACTTGTTGGAAAAGTTATTTAGTTATTTAGAGTCCGGCAGGTGACATTGAATGGGATTTAGGCAGGTTGAAGGATATTGGGAGGACATCTGCTACAGTGGAATCCCACTGAGTGTGGGCCTGTTTAATCGGATGCTGTCGCAAGTCTGCAACAACCGGCCAACGCATCGTCAGCCAATATTGCCCCGTGAAAGACTGACCCTAACCCTACGCTAATGCACAATTTTATAGGCTACTGCTATTAATCCAGGAGAGATAAATCTGAGCTACTGTTATAGAAAACAACTCTAATGCATTCACTGGCATACTCGCCTGCATAAATGCTAGTTTGCTCGCTAGCCACAAATGTGTCATTATAGACTCTTAAGATTGGTAACTTGTAACATTGGAAGCCAGTTGCTTCCTGCATTGGATTGTCATCTAGCTACTTGTAGCAATAAGTGTTTTAATGAGCAGCAATCTGTGATCAGTCATTCTCTTTCTTGAGAGAGTCCTTGTAGGCAGTGCAGCCCATCTGTCGACGCCAGCGCCTATAAGTTGACAGCTCAACCTGCAACAACAGGGACAGTGACGGGGTCAAAGTTCAATGTGTGTTATGTGCTGCGCAGTCCTCATTTTATGCAGTTGATGAGACTAAGCAGGACACAATCCCCCCTGGAGCAACGTGGGGTTAAGGGTGTGGGGTTAAGGTGCGGATATTAAGGTGGCTTATTGTGGCTACACCGGGGCTCACACAACCAACTTTCCAAGTCCCGGTCATGTACCTTAGCCACTAGGCAACAGGCTGCCCCAGTCATGTACCTTAGCCACTAGGCTACAGGCTGCCCCAGTCATGTACCTTAGCCACTAGGCAACAGGCTGCCCCAGTCATGTACCTTAGCCACTAGGCTACAGGCTGCCCCAGTCATGTACCTTAGCCACTAGGCTACAGGCTTCCCCAGTCATGTACCTTAGCCACTAGGCTAAAGGCTGCCCCAGTCATGTACCTTAGCCACTGGGCTACAGGCTGCCCCAGTCATGTACCTTAGCCACTAGGCTACAGGCTGCCCCAGTCATGTACCTTAGCCACTGGGCTACAGGCTGCCCCAGTCATGTACCTTAGCCACTGGGCTACAGGCTGCCCCAGTCATGTACCTTAGCCACTAGGCTACAGGCTGCCCCAGTCATGTACCTTAGCCACTGGGCTACAGGCTGCCCCAGTCATGTACCTTAGCTACGAGGCTACAGGCTGCCCCAGTCATATACCTTAGCCACTAGGCTACAGGCTGCCCCAGTCATGTACCTTAGCCACTAGGCTACAGGCTGCCCCAGTCATATACCTTAGCCACTAGGCTACAGGCTGCCCCAGTCATGTACCTTAGCCACTAGGCTAAAGGCTGCCCCAGTCATGTACCTTAGCCACTAGGCTACAGGCTGCCCCAGTCATGTACCTTAGCCACTAGGCTACAGGCTGCCCCAGTCATGTACCTTAGCCACTGGGCTACAGGCTGCCCCAGTCATGTACCTTAGCTACGAGGCTACAGGCTGCCCCAGTCATATACCTTAGCCACTAGGCTACTGGCTGCCCCAGTCATGTACCTTAGCCACTAGGCTACAGGCTGCCCCAGTCATGTACCTTAGCCACTAGGCTACAGGCTGCCCCAGTCATGTACCTTAGCCACTAGGCTAAAGGCTGCCCCAGTCATGTACCTTAGCCACTAGGCTACAGGCTGCCCCAGTCATGTACCTTAGCCACTGGGCTACAGGCTGCCCCAGTCATGTACCTTAGCCACTGGGCTACAGGCTGCCCCAGTCATGTACCTTAGCCACTAGGCTACAGGCTGCCCCAGTCATGTACCTTAGCCACTAGGCTACAGGCTGCCTCAGTCATGTACCTTAGCCACTAGGCTACAGGCTGCCCCAGTCATGTACCTTAGCCACAAGGCTACAGGCTGCCCCAGTCATGTACCTTAGCCACTAGGCAACAGGCTGCCCCAGTCATGTACCTTAGCCACTAGGCAACAGGCTTCCCCAGTCATGTACCTTAGCCATGAGGCAACAGGCTGCCCCAGTCATGTACTTTAGCCACTAGGCTACAGGCTGCCCCAGTCATGTACCTTAGCAACTAGGCTACAGGCTGCCCCAGTCATGTACCTTAGCCACTAGGCTACAGGCTGCCCCAGTCATGTACCTTAGCCACTAGGCTACAGGCTGCCCCAGTCATGTACCTTAGCCACTAGGCTACAGGCTGCCCCAGTCATGTACCTTAGCCACTGGGCTACAGGCTGCCCCAGTCATGTACCTTAGCCACTAGGCTACAGGCTGCCCCAGTCATATACCTTAGCCACTGGGCTACAGGCTGCCCCAGTCATGTACCTTAGCCACTGGGCTACAGGCTGCCCCAGTCATATACCTTAGCCACTGGGCTACAGGCTGCCCCAGTCATGTACCTTAGCCACTGGGCTACAGGCTGCCCCAGTCATGTACCTTAGCCACTAGGCTACAGGCTGCCCCAGTCATGTACCTTAGCCACTAGGCTAAAGGCTGCCCCAGTCATGTACCTTAGCCACTAGGCTACAGGCTGCCCCAGTCATGTACCTTAGCCACTAGGCTACAGGCTGCCCCAGTCATATACCTTAGCCACTGGGCTACAGGCTGCCCCAGTCATGTACCTTAGCCACTGGGCTACAGGCTGCCCCAGTCATGTACCTTAGCCACTGGGCTACAGGCTGCCCCAGTCATGTACCTTAGCCACTAGGCTACAGGCTGCCCCAGTCATGTACCTTAGCCACTAGGCTAAAGGCTGCCCCAGTCATGTACCTTAGCCACTAGGCTACAGGCTGCCTCAGTCATGTACCTTAGCCACTAGGCTAAAGGCTGCCCCAGTCATGTACCTTAGCCACAAGGCTACAGGCTGCCCCAGTCATGTACCTTAGCCACTATGCTACAGGCTGCCCCAGTCATGTACCTTTGCCACTAGGCAACAGGCTGCCCCAGTCATGTACCTTAGCCAGTAGGCAACAGGCTGCCCCAGTCATGTACCTTAGCCATGAGGCAACAGGCTGCCCCAGTCATGTACTTTAGCCACTAGGCAACAGGCTGCCCCAGTCATGTACTTTAGCCACTAGGCTGTCGCCCAGAATATGACGCAAATGTTGCTACGAACAGCGACATGCGTTGCAACACTGACGCTGAACTATAAACTGGCCTTATGCCTCTAAACGCTGCCTCACTGCTGACCCTATGTTATCAGGACATAAACAATGAAACGCTGCATCACTCCCTTTGCTGAAAAGACAATACAATAACAGGGAAGATATTCTGATATCTTTTGGAGGCTGAAATGTTACAGTTGTCTGGGTGTGGTCTGCAGGAAATGGGTGAATCGACACCGGAAATCTTGCTCTCTGGTTTCTGGTGCTCTGGCTGTACACTTCAAGTCAAGATGACCACGCTGTTATTCGAGCTGTGGGACTATAAAACAATAATATTTAGCCTGTAGCATAGTGGCTAAGGTACATGACTGGGACCTGCAAGGTTGGTGGTTCAATCCCCGGTGTAGCCACAATAAGATCTGCACAGCTGTTGGGCCACATTGCATTGCTCCAGGATGGATTGCTTCATCTAATCAACTGTAAGTCGCCTTGGAGAAAAGCATCAGCTAAATAACAAAATGTAAAATGTCATGTCACATTCTGTATTTAGAGCTTGAGGTTGCGGGGTCCTGGCTGTTCCTGACCCAGTTCCCTGGTGTTTCCTCTCGCAGGTACGACGGGAACTCCCTCCTCAGCAGCATCGAGTGCTACGACCCGGTGATTGACAGCTGGGAGGTGGTGACCTCCATGGCGACCCAGCGGTGCGACGCGGGCGTGTGCGTCCTGCGGGAGAAGTGAGGGACGCTCGCCCCGCTCCGCCAGCGGCAGGCGGGGTGGGGCGGGGGGCGGGGCGCAGGGGCGCGAGGGTAAAGGAAGGGGCCCGTGTGACTGGGGAGGCAGGGGGGCAGGTGTGCAACAGGCACCGCCGTCTTCGCGCGAGACCCACCGGACCTGGGCCGAAATCCTCCTCCACCCGCCGACCCTGGGTAGACTCTGTGAGAGACCCCCCCCCACCCTTCCTCCCCTGTTTTAAGAGTGAGATATTTATATCCGGACATTGTTCTAATTTCCGCGTTCGACAAGTCGAGGGCAGCCTTGAGATCGTCCCCTCATCGCCCTCCATGCATGGCTGTCTGTCGTGGCTGTCCAACAGGACGGGGCGGGCACGCCCACACCGTGGCCAACCGCGCGGTTTAGATGGAGAACGAGAAGAATGCCGACTTGTCCCCCAGAAGTGCAATATTTTTCGCTGCTGTGATGAGCTTTGAGACGGGCGAACTCGAAGGCCTTCAGCTGCTGCCCCAGCCTTATGCGCGCTGCGTCCCGCGGAGCTCAGCGGGCCACGTGGGAGGGCCGCCGGCGCGCCCCGGGTTTTTCGTGATTGTCAATCTATATAGTGAGTGTGAATTGCGTGTCGGCCAAGTACGACTTTGTTCTGAATAAATGGGTCAATTGCAATGTACTTTTTTTTTTTTTTTTTTTTTCTATGTTAGGGGCCTGAGAAATAAATCAACAAAAGTGTTATGCTTTTCTAAATTTTTATTTATTTATTTTGCTCAAAATTATAGTACCTTTCTTCTGGACCGTGAGGCTACCGCTGGAGCATTTTAAACATCAAATTGTAAATTTTTCGGTATTGATCTGGGTTTGCTTTCAAACTAATGCTTGATCCGAAGGTTAATTATCTGACTGTAATAAAAAGTATGACTGAAACGAAAGCTGCTCGGAGGACGAACACGATGGGTTACTCCCTTCAGTCATCACTTACAACAACATTGAAAGCCGGTTTGGTTACTGGGCGGAAAGACATAGAAAACTGTAAAGATTGGTTTTGTAAATCGTTTGCACAGGGCTCACAGAAAACCCGCTTGAATTTCGTAAGAAATCGGGACTTTGGAAATTAAATCTTTTGGGGAGAGTGGGGAAATGACTTTTTTTTTTTTTTCTCACTATTTGGCACAATTGTAAGAATATTACCAGAGCTAAGTTAATCCTTTTTTAATACAAAAAACATTCAATCTTTTCCTATGATACCATCATTAAATTTCTGGGACATAGCATTCACTAGCAATTTGACCAGAAATGATATGAGTGAAATGTTAGATTTAAACCTGTGGGTGGGGTAAAAAGTACACCTTCCAGTCTTAATAGCTTTTAAAGTTCACACAAAGTAATCTCATTCAAAAAGGTTTGATGGTATAGGATCCAAACACAGTCTGTAATGTATTAATTTGATTCATTTATATGTTTTATAGCCTACCTATATCAGTGAAAATATATGTACATTAAGACTACAAGACTAGGCTACATTATTCTCAGGTTCTCAGTCGATGTCACCATGTAAAGGTAGGCTAAGCTATTTTTCATTGATGTTAAATCGAGTTATACAGTGGGGTGCAAACATTTAAATGTCTGTTACGATGAATATTATAACTAAATGGTACAGAGTTAAACATGAGACCTTTCTGCAAATTTTAAATAAAGATTGCTTTTTTATTTGTTTTACCGTTTATGAATGATTTTTTTTTTAAAGGGAAAAGGGGCCCTGTGTAAAAGTTTGGGAACCCTTTTGGAATATTCTTTGTTATAGATGATTACGAAGGCCCAGACCAAGGTGATTTACTCATTAGAGCTTCAGTGAGTCAGGTCAGTATAACTCCAGGCCTTCTAAAATATCCAACTTCAGTGCCTGTTCTGTCTGGTGTTAACAACCATGGGTTCCTCTAAACAGTTGTCCAATGATTTCAGAATGAAGATGATTAATTTCCACCTAGAAGGAGAAGGCTACAAAAATTCTCTCAATGTTTCAAACTACCTACTTCACTGTCAGAAACATTATTGGAAAATGGAAGATAAATGGAACAGCTGAAGTCAAGGCAAAGTCTGGAAGACCAAGAAAGATTTCAGATAGAATAGCCTAAGACCTGGTGAGAAATGCTCAGAAGACCCTACACATTACTGCAAAAGAGCTGCAAAAAATTAGGAGCAAAAACAGGTTAGCTGTTCACAGGACAACAATACAACGTACTTTAAACAACAAAGACCTACATGGCAGAGTAGCAAAGAAAGTACAATCTCAGCACCAAATGCAAAAGAAAAGATTGAAACGCCTTTTGGAACAATGTGCTTTCGACTGATGAAACCATTGATTTAACTTTTTGGCCACCAGCAAAGAAGTTATGTTTGGAGAAAAAAGGATGAAGCCTTTTTAGCGAATAACTGTGAAGCATGGAGGAGGATCCATTATGTTTTGGGGGGGTGTGGCAGCTGGGGGCACAGGAAACAGGAAGGAGGAATGGATTCCACCAAATATCAATCAATTCTAGAGGCTAATTTTAAAGGTCAGTCCAGACATTGAAGTTGAAGAGAGGTTGGGTATTCCAGCAAGACGATGACCCAATGCATACCTCACGATCAACCATGAAGTACCTCCAGGAAAGACTGAGCGAGAGGTGTTCTGCCAGGAAGAATTGGGAAAAATTCTTAGCTGGCGACAGGAAGCGTTTGCAAGCTTGTTGTAGTTGCCCAAAGAGTTACAAAGTACTAACTGACAGGGCTCCCAAATGTTTGCACAGGGCCTTTTTTATTATTTTGAAACCAAAAAGTAGTCTTGCTTTAAAATTTTGAGAAATGTGTCTTGTTTAACATTGTACCATTTAGAGGTCAGGTTTGCTTATGTTCACTTGGATATTCATTGTAAAAGGATTTTTGCACGCTACTGTATATAGGCTATTTATGAAGAACAGGTTGAGTTTAATAGATCCAATCCATTGGTATTGTCTATTGCCAATTTTTGGGAACCTCCCTTATTTCTCATTTCTGTGAACAAACGAAGATGACTGTTGATTGTTTGCGCTATCTATTCTGCATTGTGTAGTTATATGTTTGTTTTATATTTTATACTATTATAGCCTATGTTGATGCTTAATATACAAAGATATTGGGGAAACCATTGAATGCTAATTTATTAGGCTTAAACCACACAAGGTGAATAAATAAAAGTGTTAAAATATGCATTATAAGCTGGTCTACATCCTCTGATGCAGGCTCACATTTAGTAATCGCAGCTACGGCTAATTATTTGCCTTGTACAGTTTAATAACTAATAAATCTAGGTCCTACTTCAGCATTCAATGATTTTTCCTATTCTGTATTGTATGGATTTCTTGTTTGGGAAATCTGGGCTTTACCCCACTTTCATATCTGTAGCCTTAAGAGATGTCATAATGGAGTGTATTCCATTATAGCTTAGACCTGCTGTCATTGGTGATATACGTAGCAGAACATTGTCTCTGTTAGGCTACTTTGTATCACTGGCAGCACAAAACAATCACCCCATTAGGTTTAACCTGCCTGGGGTGTCTGCACTTTTGACTGGCTTGCAATCCCAGAAACCTAACATGCTATATCAAAAGTGTCCAATGTCTCAGTCAGACTGTTTACGATGATATACATTTGAATTCCTTGGCATACACACACAATGCAGTAGCCAGAAAAAAAACGCTTTCAGTAAAAAAATAACTTCACTTGCAGGTAGCCAAAACATACTTTTGGAAATATCTCCCAAAATATTTATTGAAGTCTCCTGTCATTCATTGGAGACAAATAGATGGTAATTCTGCATGTTTAAGCTGAAATTTGAAATTTGAAACTTGATTTAATTTCTCAAGCTCAAATGCAACCACCCGAAAGTCCGTGTTACATTTTGCCCCGTGTTAGATTTGGCCCCACTCTACCCTACTGCTGCGATGTTAGGCTACAGCCTATACTACTTCACTGCAAACAGTCGGTATTTTTTTGCCATTTTCTTGCTGTTTTGCAGTGTGAAAATGAACTGGGCATGTATGTAAATATGTAAAAAGGTGTGTTTATATGTACATGAAACATAAACCCATTATGCAGGCAGCAACGCACATACCAAGCCACGACTATAAACGGTGTTTGCGTCAAAGTGAAAAGTCAAAAGCAAACAAGCTTCAGGTGACCGTCTCTCGGGAGCGATTCATCTGCGTGTCTCGCATGCTCAAACGGAAATGTTCAGTGAACCCTTGCCTCTGAATTCTGGCAAGATGACACCCTTCAGGATTTCTGTGCGAGTCTTAGCGCTTCAAAGAAATGTACATTTCAGGTACGCTCAACCGCCATGTGACGCCACTGTGCTTCGGCCATTGTGTCAACAGTAAAGTCTCGACTGCAAATGTATGTGTATTTTTCCCTCTACACGGATCTGTTGCTGCAGTCGGAGCGTTTTGGCGTTTGTTTTAGCCTGCCGTCTCCGCCGTTGTCGGCTATTCTCGTTCTCTGTGAGGAAGACGATGAGAATGGATGGAATTTTGAGGTCGGAGGGCAGAGTGGACAGGGACAAATGGTGAACTGGCCGCTCAATTATGAGCACATGTCCAAAAATAAGCATGTGCAAGGACAAATGGGCTGCCTTATCCGCTCAGGCCCGTGCTGTGAACGCACGTTGATGAATCGGCTGTCGAGTGCTTGTTTTATATTTTCTGTGTGGCATTTTCAAAACCACTATGGACCCCTTTTAATTTTAAGCAGATATGTTGCTCACCGAAGTGCGGAATTGTAAGAAAGAATTGTGTTTCGACCAGTAATGGGTTTTTTTTTTTTTTTTTTTTCATTGCCAGTAATATGCAGAAGTGGTACTATTGTTGTAGGGGTTAAAATATTTAAATAAAGTATTTGACCCAGGTCTGCAAGACCACTCTGTTTTGTGCCACTGAGGGCCAACCTTGCTGGAGATTCCACCAACTGAAATCGAGCAGCTTGAATGAAGTTTGGGTCAGGGCCTGAACCTGAATCTTTATCTTTAATCAGTTGAAGTGTTCTCTAGTGGTTAATGTACATGACTGGGACATGCAAGGTTGGTGGTTCAATCCCCGGTGTAGCCACAATAAGATCTGCACAGCCGTTGGGCCCTTGAGCAAGGACCATAACCCATTGCTCCAGGGGATGATTGTCTCCTGCTTAGTCTAATCAACTGTACGTTGCTCTGGATAAGAGCGTCTGCCAAATGCCATTGATGTAATGTGATGTAATGCTTGAATATTCCTCCTTCCATTTTTTCCTGCCTCTATTACAACAAACAATATAAGAGAGCATATCATATCTGACAATACACAGCCAACAGACTGGTGTTTGTTCTGTGCCCTGACTGTGGCATGTTGTCCTTAACATTGAGGAAACCAAGTCACCGGTTTCCGGTCTTTGCACAATATATTGCATACATTTTAGTCACTGCCAAACCGGGGGTGATTTTCAGGACTCAAAAAACGAATATACTTAATTTGGTTGCTGAAAGTTAATCGGGGTCTTTTTTTGTGTTTCTTTGTTCTTTGAATGTCATGTTCTTCCGTGAGTTCATTTGCATGGAGGGCTGTTCATTGGCATCATGCTTTTAAATAAGTTTGAATATGTCTGCTCCGGGCTCCCTGAAAGAAGCAGCACAAAGCTCATACAGTTTCAGATTAACAAGATCACAGGCACACTGTAATTCCCTGTCATTTCATTAATGAACCAGACATCTCTGTCCCTCTACACTCACTCTGAGAAGTTCATTAGGAACACCTGTTCACCTACTTATTGTGTGGCAGCAGTATAATGCATACAATCATGTGGACACGGGTCAGGCGTTTCAGTTAATATTCACATCAACCATCAGAAAGGGGAAAAAACTGATTTTTTAGAATCTAAGAAACTGCTGATCTCTTGGGATTTTCACACATGACAGTCTCTAGATTTTGCAGAGAATGGTGCAAAAAAACAAAAAAGCATCCAGTGAGCAGCAGTTCTGCAGGCAGAAATGCCATGTTAATAAGAGAGGTCTGAAGAGAATGGCCAGACTGGTCAAAGCTGACAGGAAGGCGACAGTAATGCAAATAACCACACAATACAACAGTGGTATGCAGAAGAGCATCTCTGAACACACAACACATCATAACTCTAAGTGGCTAGGCTACAGCAGCAGAAGACTTAATACATCTAAAAAATAAGTGTAATACATCCTAATAAAGTGCTCACTGAGTATATTAACATAAAGAAGTGGATATTTTCAGGATGGATTAACTTGATTCCTGAAAAGACCTTTATCTTGGACCAAAGGTCAAATTAAAGCACGTATGCCCGTAAACACGTCATAACCTTGCTGAAAAAGACAGCTCAAGCTAGGTTTTTGGACAGCTGGTCGCTGGTAACTTCAAGATGGTCAAAGCTTGATTTTACACCAGGGAATACACATGACAAGATACAACATGCACACCATTGACCAACAGCCCTTTATACAGCGAGTGGTTATGTCGGTAATATGTGGCATGCTCACCATCCATCAATATGCAATGCATTTCACAGCTTTAGCTCCCCAAAATAAATGGAGTCTGTGGCCTGGCCTGGCCCCAAATGGAATGCCTTTTCTCCTTCAAAAGTCAGTTTGAAGCCTCGTCAGTTACACCTGTGGAAGTTGGGGAGAGGTGGATCCACAGGTTGATCATTTATACACCAGGCCTTCTGAAAAATTACTTCCGCAAAGGATGCGCTGATGTTTTCATGCTCAAAGAAATGATTGGGAGTTCTTAACTTCCACTTCTTGCTGCTGGAAGGAATATTTAAGGGGTTGGAATGTCTTTATGGCAGACCCTGATCAATTTCCAGGTCAGGCAAAGAAAAGAAAAAAGTGGAAAAAAATACAGGATTGGAAGGAGCCCCTGGTCTAGTTGCAAATTTTACAGATGTAAACACAGGAAGACATACTGTATGTCACCGCCCTAGTTCTGTAATGGCTCTCAGTTTTCCTTCTTTCCCCAAGCTAGCATGCATCACCCTGATATGCTGGAAAAAGATATGGAAACTTCCTGCCGGTTGTTTTCCCAGTCTTTTTCTATGCAGAGGGCCATTCCTATAGGACATTATATTTTATAGCGGTCTTCTTATTTTTTTACAGTTGCTTTGAAGCACTTCGTACCGCACATGTTGATTGTGCTAAAAGTCTGTAGGCAGCTGAACTAGCCCTGTTTGGAATCCCTTCATCTCAACGCTGGGGGTCCAGTGAATCACAGTGATGCTATCGTAATGAAGGAACAGTGTTGCTTTGAAGAGGCGTGATCCAGGATGGTATCAGGTTCTGGGCCCACTGCTTCCACAGTGCCATGTTCAGGCAGGGCCTCCACACCCCCATGGCAAGATTACGCCTAAGATTAAGGACAGCAGGAACAGACAGAGCTTTAACCACGGCTGTGCCTGCAGACTTGCTTAATTTGGCTCTTGCAAATGGTTATCTAATTATCCAGGGCTTATTGCGACACAATAGGGGGTGAAGAAACCTCATGAGAGCTGCTTGAGCTGCAATGCTTTGGTCAACTTCATATTTTTACTCTCGCCTGGAAGGCTTTTGGCTTTTAATGTAACAAACTTCATATTCAAAAAAGAAAAACCTTTTAACTTTCACATTTCTTTGTACATTGTTCAGGCCTTTGATGCCCAAGCTGCAATATGTACTTATTTTCGGTCAACTTTGTCTGAACGATAGGTTTCAATTATAACGGAGCAGGGCTGTTTGCAACTGCCTCTGCAGGGGCCAATGGCCCACAATAGACATGGGGCCTCATTTATCAAAATGTTCATTTATCTGTGTGCAAATGTATGTGTGATCGGAACCAAACTAACAAATCCCGCATGGACACAGCTTTTTTCGTATCCATGTGTGTATGTCGATAAATATCAAGTAATCATACATCAACGGTGCGTTCATAATATTTGTGATTAGCATAAATTGACACCCCTAAAATATGATATGGAATTATGGCGATTTAAACAGTTCTGTGAATGGAAGTACAAGTCCAAACATTCAGTACTGTGCAAACATTTTAGGCAGGTGTGAAAAAATGCTGTAAAGTAGGAATGCTCTCAAAAGTTTAAATGTTAATAGTTTATTTTTATCAATTAACAAAATGCAAAGTGAGAGAACTGAAGAAAAATCTAATCAATATTTGGTGTGACCACCCTTTGCCTTCAAACCAGCATCAATTCTTCTAGGTACACTTACACAAAGTCAGGTATTGTGTAGGCATATAGTCAGGTGTATGATTAACCAATTATACCAAACAGGAGCTAATGATCATCAATATCAATATGTAGGTTGAAACACAATCATTTACTGAAACAGAAACAGCTGTGTAGGCGGTTAAAACTGGGTGAGGAACAGCCAAACTCTGCTTCCAAGGTGAGGTTGCTGAAGACAGTTTAATGTCAGAAGTCATACACTACGGCAAGAATGAGCACAGCAACAACACAAGGTAGTTATACTGCATCAGCAAGGTCTCTCCCATGCAGAAATTTCAAGGCAGACAGGGGTTTCCAGATGTACTGTCCCAGCTCTGTTGAAGAAGCACAAAGAAACGGGTAATGTTGAGGGCCGTAAGCGCAGTGGTCGGCCAAGGAAACTTTGTGCAGCAGATGAAAGACACATCATGCTTACTTCCCTTTGCAATCGGAAGATGTCTAGCAGTGCCATCAGCTCAGAATTGGCAGAAACCAGTGGGACCCAGGTACACCATCTACTGTGCCGAGAAGTCTGGTCAGAAGTGGTAGAATTGCGGCAAAAAAGCCATACCTCTGACGTGGAAACAAGGCCAAGCGACTCAACTGGGGTGCAGAAAAATGGCATCAGGTTCTCTAGACTGATGAGTCAAAATGTGAAATATTTGGCTGTAGCAGAAGAATGAGTGTCTGGAGGCAAGTGAAGCATGGTGGAGGTTCCTTGCAGGTTTGGGGCTGCATTTCTGCAAATGAAGTTGGGGATTTGAGAATGCTGAGAAGTACAGGCATGCAATACCATCAGGGAGGCATCTGATTGGCCCCAAATGTATTCTGCAGCAGGACAATGACCCCAAATATACAGCTAATGTCATTAAGAAATATCTTCAGCAGAAAGAAGAACAAGGAGTCCTGGAAGTGATGGTGCGGCCCCCACAGAGCCCTGATCTCAACATCATCGAGTCTGTCTGGGATTACATGAAGAGACAGAAGCGTTTGAGGCTGCCTAAATCCATAGAAGTACTGTGGCTAGTTCTCCAAGATGTTTGGAGCAACCTACCTGCTGAGTTCCTTCAAAAACTGTGTGCAAGTATACTTAGAAGAATTGATGCTGTTTTGAAGGCAAAGGGTGGTCACACCAAATATTGATTTGATTTAGGTTTTTCTTCTGTCCATTCACTTCTTCTGTTTATGCATTTTGTTAATTGATAAAAATAAAAACATTTCTATCTTTGAAAGCATTCTTATTTTACAGCATTTTTTTCACATCTGCCTAAAACTTTTGCACAGTACTATATTTTATTTCATAGTGTAAGCAGTGAGTTGTCAGAGCTGGGGAAGACTAAAGCCTGGCAATATAGAGCCTAACTGTTGTAAACTCTCAACACACAATGCAGCAGGTATGGAAGATACATTCCAACAAAATATGTAAATTAGCTTTTGTAATAGCATTTTTGTAGCAGTCTATAATCCGAAGTAAGATATCTGTATAACTCTTTCAGATTCTAAATCAGACATGTTTGAAGATTGTTTTATCACCAAATACCCAATAGTAATTTTTCTAGAATTTTTTTCATGAAGAAATTTCTGGAACTAACAATGAGATGTGTGATGATATACCCGCCCCAAAAGCTTATAACAAGAAAAAAATTGGCTCAAAACACTCTCCCGGATATGGAGTAAGGGTTTGTAAAGTTTCTTGATGATACGATGAGTATGCCCTGAGACAAATGGTTGTCCTGTAATATTGTCCAAAATCAGATTGAGAAAATTGACTGAAAAGATAGAAATGGTAAATAATTATATTAATTTCACCATGCACATGGCGTAATCATTCAAAAGGTGGTATTATCCTGAAAGTTGAATAGCTGAGGGATGATTTGGATCACAATTGTGCCTGGAACAAAAATAAGTGTCAGCAATACAGAGGGTCCTAGGATTGAGTTTGATAACACCTGCTCTTAAAGGTACAATAGGTAATTTCGGACTTCTAACGGTCAAGAGAGGAATAGCAGCAATAGACACCTTCAAACCACAACACTGTTCATCCCTCCCCCTTCTCTGTAAACGTGCTGACGTTGAAACGCCATTGGCTTTGACAATGAGAACCAATTTTCTTGAAGAAGGCGTGTTGCTCTCCTTTGGGCCGCCGAGGGACGGGGTGGGGGCGGTGTATCCCCCAGCTAACACTAATTGGATTTGATGGGGTACAATTGGCAACCATATTTGGAGAAAAGGGGAAAAATCTGAAATAGATTAAAAATAAGTAAATAAATAAAATAATTATTGTACAGTTATACAAGGTTTTGGTACAGAGTGCCGGGCCATCAACTGTATATTATAAAACCCGACTATAAGCAACAAAGTAGGTGAGAACACACCATTTGTCCCCATTGCCATCATCATTGCCATATTGTTTATTCATTTGAATTGTTTGTTAGCCATAATTCCATCACTTATTTGCATTATGTTTCATTACAGTTCACATAACATCGGCATCTCTGGGTAAAGGAAAATACTGACAAGTATTATAAGTTTAGTTAATTGTTTATTGGGTTAGTTCTATGTTTTATAATTACAGTCTTCTTCGTTTCCAATCCTAACATACTCACCATGTGGTCCAGAGGCAAAAGGAGGAAGCAGCTAAACACTTCCTGTATTTGTATGCTAGGTGACATCATGAGTGATGTCACGGGACCAGACCAAGTAGGGGGGGGGGGGGGGGAAATGTTTCGTAAGTTATGTATGTATATTGATTGTGATTTGTTTATGTGATTACAGATATATGTTATATAGTAAGCCATGTGAACGGTTTCGGTTGGGCTAAATGAGGACAAGGAATGGTTAATAATTGTATCACTTACCTGTGTTCAGGAGAGACATTGGTATAACCTAGATTGTCTGGGTTTGGGGTTGATTGAAGGCCTATTTAAAGAGTTGCTGTTTAGCTGCTGGGAAGGTGGGACGTCAGTATGTAGCTGGGTACACGTCACTTGTTTTTGTAAATAAAACACCTTTTGTGATGCCGGGACAAGTCTCTGTCGTCTGCCTCCTACCAAACTTCTTGCCACTCTGGTCAGGCTTCCTAACACAATGTTTTAACACAAAGATCTTACCTATAAGAGTATCCGGCTCTTCCAAGCCCAGACTTCCAAAAAACACTCTGTCCTTACTGCATGACCTGGCAGGCTGTAAGCTGTATTACTGTGTACACGGTCCGCTTCACCTTTGGTAGCTCTGAGTTTGACCTGCGATGTTCCCGCTGTGCCGCTGCGGTCTACTGTAGCCTACTCCCCGTGTTCCACAAACGGATGACGTCGTCTTTTCCAGGGACCGCAAAGGGAAATGAAGTCGACCATCAGGTTGGTGGTTACGAAAGCAAACAGCCAATGGATATCTGTGAGCTGGTAGTGAATACCCATTTACACAATCACTGGTCAAATGTGCCTGCAATGATAATAACCTGCTGCAACTGTATTACACATGTTGAAATCTGGCTTTTTTTCCATCTTTTTTTTTTTTTTTTTTTTTTGCAGGCTTTCCTGTTTTAATCAGCTACTGGGCTTTAAAAACCTTTTGTGTGCCAGTTTGTTTTATTACAACCAAGAACCAATTAAGTAATAATTACTCAGACTTTATTCATTGTTATTCTAATGTTGAATGTTTACTCCAGCATTATCCAGGAAGGTTAAAATTTAAAAAGTTTTAATTTAAATTTTAAAAGTTAAAATACATGTGGGGCATTGGGTTATTTCGAAATCAAAGAAGGTACTTGGATTGGGCGACATAAAAAGTCTTGATTCTAAAATAATCTGTGTAAGAAGCTGAATCGAATCGGGGCTGCTGGAAAACCGTAGACTGAGCGAAATGTGCGAGAGGTTCGACGGCAGGGCTATATTCTATCACTGTATCTACAGGAGAATCGTGCACTTGAAATAACTTGTAATAAAAACGTTGCTGATGATGAAAAGTAGTCGACATTATAAACGTGTAAGGTCGACTGATTTCCTTCAGTTAGCACATCCTTTCCTTTCTGTCGGTTCCAACTGAACTGTACACATACTGCACTTAGGCTGTGTGGGCTATCTTTGTGTTTGTATTACACATGTAATGTAGTCTATACGTTTAAAACCATCGCGCCTTCTTTATAGCATACTTGTCAGGTAGGTTTTTAAATAGCACCTTTTAAAAAAAAATACTTCGGCGTGATTGGCAAGCTTCTGACACGCACTTGAAATAGTTTTTGAATTTGTTACGTCCCACTTTCTCCGTGCCAGCATTTTGCATTGGTTTTGTGGCTAAATGTAGCCCAAACTGTCGTTTATGCAAGGTACAAAGTACGCAGTCGATTTTGGAATACTTTTGTCGAGACATTTATAATTTAAAAAGAAACCCCAGAGGAAATGTATTATAGCTAATACACACCATAAAATGAGATTTCATATTTTGCACCAATAGGAACCAGGAGTTCGCTGTCTCCTCTAACTTCCACCAATTGGAAAGTTCCAGGCACAGTATAAAAGTACTTTTTGTTGCGCTGATTTGACATTGCTGTGTTGGCGGGGACCCGTTGCGCGCCTTAAGTCGACGGAGCTGAATAATAAGCAAAAAATCTCTTTACTCTTACGAGAGTAATTGTATCATTTAGACCACTCGCTTTCTGTTCTAAAGGAAAATATGGTAAGCGGTTTTCTTTTCTTTTTTATATAACGACTTTCTTACAATGTTCCAACCTATTTTGAAAAGGCGCCAAAGATTCAATATAAAATGTTACATTTGCTGCTAAGATCAAGTTTGAAACTGCTTGTGTGCTACATCATTGATTTCCTATTTTTTAAAATGTTACATTGTACCCGAAATGGCTAGATGTTAGTTCAGGAAATTCAGCGAAGCCGACACTAATGTAGCCTACTCGTCAAACACGCAGACTTTGAAAAGTCTAAATGGGGAAAGGTTTCCATCTACAAAGTGCTGTGAAACTTTTTTATAACGTATTTATATAAATTCCCGAAGAAGTGAGCCAGTATTTGAATTGTCTGAGGTGTACGCTCATTTTGCGTAAAGCAGGAATTTTAGGAATCTTCCGAAGAGGCCCGCGTTTGCCTCTGGTGTAGAGGAAGTGGGTAGGTGGGGGGTTTGAATGGGGGATGGGGGGTAACAGCAGCTGACGGGTCCTGAGCTACATTGAGTTGGAGAGTCCTGCTTTTCGATTGTGAACATTCGCTAATGTCTTACCTTTTTTTTGTGAATCGATGGGTCCTTCACAAAGTTATGCGCCCATCAAAACAATAGCCTAATTGATTATTACAACAGTTGCGACTGGTGTACTTTATTGACAATTTAAAGTGGAGGTCTGGACGCCTAGTGCCTTGAGTGGGGGCATTTGTAAAGTAGGCTATAGTTACGATATTCCTTTCATAATCATAAACGTACTGTCTTCTCGATCGTTCGCACTGGGTACAAAGTACGCAAACATGTGCCTTTGTACTTGAAAATTCTCAACTGTTCCAGTAGGTTGGATGATAAATCCGGGCATGTGCTGACGAGGACAACCCGGATCTTTTTTTCTCAAGACTAGGCAAACTCCGCCCATGAAGTGTTTGCTTTCTCAAACTTGCGCAAAAATGTATAAAACCGGATTGGGTTGGGTGCTCCTGTCTCAGATATACTGTGGTTTCGGCTTACTGGTTTCATTATTGCACTTGCTTTTTTCCCAGACTAGGCCTACACATTTCGCAACAGCTATTGTTGTCAGTTTACTTTAATATAATGTCTTTTTTTTTTTTTCAAAAAAAAAAAAAATTCCACTGGCTCCCCACGGGCCTCTAATCCAGATGAAGGTGTGTCGCCCAAACGATTTGAAATCGAGAAGTTACTTTTTAGTTAGGGGCGTATCTGTCGGGTGTAATTTCGGAACGACCAACACCGTTATTCCAGGTTCCCTTTGCCACCCCTTGTTGGAAGTATTTCAATCCAAATAACGGCCCGGCAGTAAATGGCACAATGGAGGCAGGTCGTTTTACCAGGGACTATATGTTGAAGGTCACTCCACACAACTGAATCTCCACACTCCCCGTTTTGCTGTTTTGGGAACCTAGTTCATGTCAGGCATTTGCAGGCATGCCAGTTAACTTTTTAAATGCTTTTGTTTAACTTGACTGGTAATTGTGAAAACGGACTCTCTGTTTAGTCTACATGCATTAAAGGTCAGATCAGTTTCAAACCCCTGTGTGAAGTCTTTCATGGGTGTACAACTAAATGTAAGCTTTGAAGAATATAATGGAGGAATGGACTGAACAATGTTCATATTCTTTGTGCTGATGACAGAATTCCCTTGTGATCAGTCATAAGCTTGGCCTCCAGTTCAGGGCCCTCAGGAATAAATTCCCCAGGAATACTTCTCACTGTAGTTGTGACTGCACTGGAGACTGAAAAGTCCAACCACGTGGTGACCATTATATCCAGAATTCAGATGACCAACTGTAGGGGAAATCGGGGTATATTGTCACTTTTCACTCTCTTACATTTCTTAGGTGCAGTCCATCACAATGGAATACATGACATATTAAATGAAAGTCGTAGTTACATATTTTGCATTCATTACATATTCATATCTTATTTCAGCACAGAGTTGAATTTAAGTAGAGGGTGTGACAAGTTGCCACACTATGTGGGGTAAGTTTGAACCAAGTCATAGAATCTCCCACCCAATTTAAAATTCAAAACCAAAGGACCAACGGTGTGAATCTGGGAGGTGAGGACTATCCTCACCTCAGATTAGTGTAATTTTGACCATAAACAGGAAGTTAACCTCACAAAATGGCTATTCAGTTTGAGGTAGTGCCTTTTGTTTCGGATAAATGAGCAGTGTGACAACTTGCCCACGTGACAACCCCGCTCTCCCCTACTTCACATCAGAAATGATAATTGCGTTTCACCTTTCCCAATCATTGCTTCTGTGTCAAACTTCGACTGAACGTATAAGTTGGTTGTGTGGCTTTCCCCCATTTTTTTTTAACACCGTTTTGAGTTTGGGATTCATTTCACGAGTTTTGATGTTGTTGGCCTGCAGCGAGAGTGTATCTCCATCCATGTGGGCCAGGCCGGTGTGCAGACTGGCAATGCATGCTGGGAGCTCTTCTGTCTGGAGCATGGGGTGGGGCCGGACGGGGTGGTGCAGGACGTGCCGACGGGGCCTAACTCCCGCGAGGACCCCTTCAATACGTTCTTCAACACCGGGAGCTCAGGCCGCCATATTCCCAGGGCCATATTTGTGGACCTTGAGCCGACCGTGGTGGGTAAGCAGCCCCCCCCATTAACGTTTTCTCTGTGTTTCTTTCCCCTCCCTGCATCGTGTGTGTGCTTCGTGTAGCGTGAGTGCATCTCCATCCACGTGGGCCAGGCGGGAGTGCAAATTGGCAATGCATGCTGGGAACTCTACTGCCTGGAGCATGGCATCCAGCCCGATGGCAATATGCCGAGCGACAAGACCATTGGTGGCGGGGACGACTCCTTTAACACTTTCTTCAGTGAGACGGGCTCGGGGAAGCATGTGCCCAGGGCTGTGTTTGTGGACCTGGAGCCGGCTGTCATTGGTAAGTGTAGTGAGCCAGACCAAGAGACCGAGAGGGACGGGGCACAAATTTAGTCTTAGTCATCAGCGCCATGCCAGCCAGATCCAATTCCAATGCTACTAACTTTTCAATCGTTCTCCCAAATAAATGTGCTCGTCTGCTTACGGAGGTAAGTGTTGTACCAAACCCAAAGACTTCCAAATATTCCAAAGGATATACATTTATATATGATTGACTTGGATATTTAATTCTGTTTACTGGGTGGAGGACCACTTGTGCAGTCCCCATGTGGACTAGACGTTCCCATTAATTTAGTTGACTCAGCAATGGATGGGTATCAGAGACTCTGCGCTAGTTTGGATTTGGTTTTATGGTACAAAGCAGTTTGATGCGGGTTCAGTGTGCCTTGTTCCAAAGCAGAAGACATGAGACAACTCATAACTACCCATCTTTGTGCATTATCATTTGTTTTCTTTTCCCTGAATTGATTAGGCATGGCTGTTTGGCTGGAGAAAATTGACACCCAGCTTGATGAATCTTCATGACCCGTATATTTCTTATTTCACATTGCATGATGCCAGTATGCTTTCCTGTGCTCCAGTTTCCATGCTTAATGCTTGCAATAGCATACTACTTTTGCTTGGAAAGTTAACCTTTCAGTGGCACAATATTAACATTGGTGTGTTTTACAGCTTGGTCTCTTGTGTGCCGTGCTTATCTGATTGGAGCTACAAGGAGTCAGACTAGTTTGAACCGGTCATAAGATTTTGCTCTACGCTAAGACCCAAGGATTGTCTGCTCTAAGTAACTTTCAGAATGTAGCGTCTGCTCATTTTTGGTTTCTTCACCTTGTTCCCGTCCCAAGTCGGAAGCGGTGTTAAAGCACCAGGGTGCTGCCTGCATCCCGTACATTGGGTTCCGTGACCTGCAGTTTTCGGTAAACTTCTGTTTCTCCTGGTTTTTAGATGAGGTTAGGAGCGGAGCGTACCGTCAGCTCTTCCACCCTGAGCAGCTCATCTCTGGAAAGGAAGACGCGGCCAACAACTACGCCCGCGGCCACTACACTGTGGGGAAGGAGATAATCGACACAGTCCTGGAGCGCGTGCGCAAACTGGTATGCTCATCTCCGTTTTATATTGAGACCAGTTTTGGTCTTTGTGGGCAACCGGCGAGTGGGTCAAAATACAAATTAATTCATTAGAATGGAGGGGGGGGGGGGATGATGAACATCAACTTGACCTTTGGTAGAGTAGCTAACCGCCTGTTTTAGGCTCATTAAAAAAGATTGCATATGAACTTTGGATTGTCTCCCTACCCTTTTGTGAAGTTACTGCATTGACACTTCACTGTACTTGTACAGCTTATGCATTTTTGATAGTGGCTTAAGGTTGATCTTTGCACTCTTCCCTCAGACAGACCAGTGTACAGGGCTGCAGGGCTTCCTCATCTTCCACAGCTTCGGTGGGGGCACGGGCTCAGGGTTCACCTCCCTTCTAATGGAGCGTCTGTCTGTGGACTATGGCAAGAAGTCCAAGTTGGAGTTTGCCATCTACCCGGCCCCCCAGATCTCCACGGCTGTGGTGGAGCCCTACAATTCCATCCTGACCACCCACACCACCCTGGAGCACTCTGACTGCGCTTTCATGGTCGACAACGAGGCCATCTACGACATCTGCCGCAGGAACCTGGACATTGAGCGCCCCACCTACACCAACCTGAACCGGCTCATCGGCCAGATCGTGTCGTCGATCACCGCTTCCCTGCGCTTTGACGGGGCCCTGAACGTGGACCTGACAGAGTTCCAGACCAATCTGGTTCCCTACCCCCGCATCCACTTCCCCCTGGTCACCTACTCGCCCATCATTTCTGCTGAGAAGGCCTACCACGAGCAGCTGTCGGTGGCCGAGATCACCAGCGCCTGCTTTGAGCCGGCCAATCAGATGGTGAAGTGCGACCCGCGCCACGGCAAGTACATGGCCTGCTGCATGCTGTACCGCGGTGACGTGGTGCCCAAGGACGTCAACGCCGCCATCGCCAACATCAAGACCAAACGCTCCATCCAGTTTGTAGACTGGTGTCCCACTGGCTTCAAGGTGAGTCATCTCAAAGCCACCTGGGCCCAGGTTTATTGCTTCTTCCTCAACTTTTATTATTATTTTTTTACTTTCTCTCCTTAACCCCTATCTCTCTTACGTGTTCTTCTCTTCCATTAGGTGGGCATCAACTACCAGCCCCCCACCGCGGTGCCCGGAGGAGACCTGGCCAAGGTGCAGAGGGCCGTGTGCATGCTGAGCAACACCACTGCCATCGCCGAGGCCTGGGCCCGCCTGGACCACAAGTTCGACCTGATGTACGCCAAGCGGGCCTTCGTGCACTGGTACGTGGGAGAGGGCATGGAGGAGGGGGAGTTCTCCGAGGCACGGGAGGACCTGGCGGCCCTGGAGAAGGATTACGAGGAGGTGGGCACGGACTCTGTGGAAGGGGACGAGGAGGGCGAGGAGTACTAGGAGTCGTCCTGCCAATGTGTCATTGCCAGAGAAAAGGGATCACGGTCTTGTCTGTCTTCTGAACCTGTCCACTAAAATGTCTTATACTGTCCTTCTCCAAGGGCCAATTGCAGAAAACTGTTGAATTATTACCTGGTCTGTGAGCCGACCATGTTACAGCTGTGATATCCATTTGGGCTGCAGTTCCGCTACTTGTTTGCAGTTTTGAGCATGGTGTCTTCCAAATGAATCATTTTTAATTCCTTCTCTACTTTGCAATTGACCCTCTGTACTTTTGAATAAACACCGTGCACAAACATTGCTTGGTTATTCTTCTTTTTTCTTTTCTTAAAATAAAATTTTGCGTCACATAATCAATACTACTCGGAACTTGTCTGGAGAAGTATCTTCCATATAATACAACTTAAAGCTGCAGTTAATAAAACGGGGTACCACAAAGCTGACTACGCCACTCTTGCCACGTGGCCAGTCGATTGAGAGCGTGACAGGATCAAAGGATCCATATTCCTGTCGCCCAGCCTGCAGAGTAACCCCCCACCCACAGAATATGATCATTCATTAACCACCAATCTTGCGTCTCCAGGGTGGTGCTTCGCAACGGAATGCGTTTTGTGTGCTGTGCGAATTTATCCTTAAAGGTAACTCCAATTGACCCTTAGTTCTACAATATTCGATTACTGATGCATGTGAAGTTACACTTTTAAAACCGTGATTTTGATAATAGGCCTGGTCCTAAATTCACATTTGCCACGCAAATCTGCGACAATTGAAATGGACGACAACCTGGAGCAAATGTCGGTACGGCCTGACACCGGTGGTGGAGTTCGAGTTATTGCGTGTACAGCTACTTACGTGAAATTAGCTCTCCTCGGTATAGACATTCATATCTCTGCAAAATATGAAGCAAGTAGCCGAGGAAAGAACATTGAAATAAACGCATTTCACGGGTCTTCGCTGTACAGGCTATAGCCTAGCTACTAATTAATAGCACCTTGAGTTTCCCTGTTCATTGTGTAGCCTGTTTGCAGAGCAGACGTATCCGCGCGCCCATGAAATTTAGCCTACTATCAGTTTTAAATCGGGGTCAAAGTTTGGTCCTTGCACATAAAATGAGAATGTAGTTCCACTGTAAAGCATTTTGAGCCGAACAAGCTGTCTCAGACCGCACAAGTTTCTTGTATCGTGTCAAGCAGACATAGGCTATTTAGTTGCAAATTAATTAATGCTTTTCCAATAGGCTAGGCCTATAATTGAATAATTATTTCCTTACTGATTCCCTTTTCATTGAACCGGTATAGCCTAACTATTGCAGTCCGTTCAATGTTAAAGGGGTGTGATTTACACGACAGAGTGAACACTGTTTTTCTTTTAAACGTGTGGACTATTGAGAATATTCCAACAACCCATTTCAGTTTAAATTTTTAATGTGGACTGTCTTTTGTTACTGTCAATTTTATTCCCAAAGTGCTATTCTTTATAAATAAATAATAGGCCTATGCGTAGTACAACATCGCAATAAAGAGTAAACACGAATGGACAGATACTCACACAGCCGACGTGGTTTCACGTGCAGATCAGCCAGAGACAAACACACAGTGAAGATATAGTCAAGATAATGAAATGTACATATTCGTACCGGATTAAAACCACGCATCCACTTAAATCAGTTACATAGCCTAACCTCCCTCGGCGAAAACCAGTCCAGTTTGAATTGGGCAACAGTTCAAACTTCCGACTTATTCAAGTGGTGAGCATTGGTTTATACATGCAGCTGCGTTCTTATTTTAAGAGTGTGCTTTGTTTAGTCTATATTGATCAAATTATGGGAATTAAGATGAGTCTACGGAAATATAGTAGCCTAGCCTACTTGAATTTTTCAACATGACTGATGAATTGCTTCCTGATAAGGATCCAGGACCTATGCCTAATAGAAGTCAATTATTATTTGCATCCAGAAGGAGTTTCATTGCAGGACGCGGTGTAAATGTTTGACCCATATCATGTGAGCGTTACAGAATAGGCTAGTGGATGCTTTTTCTCAAGCAGACAATGTTCATACCTAACATTAATATCCGCAGGATTTGATACAAGCTCCCTGGCTAATACATGCTGTAAGTCACATGCCCTATTTTTTACTGTGTAAATTAATAATATGCAATAGCCTAATTGTGATAAAGTGGCACAAAGTTTGTCATTAATATGTATCTTTTGCTGAGAGAGTTAGAAAACCTATAGAGTTAGAAGACCCAAGTCGTTGGGCCGAGGAACAGGCCACTGGTTCTCCTGCAATCTCCGTCCTGCGGATAATGGAGGACTGACGTAGGCGGCCTTGTATGAATCTCAAGCTATTTGACATAGGCTACTATACAGTTGCTTCATCTCTTCTTCTCAAATAACAGGCTAGTAGCCAATATAAGAGTATACATCACATGTTGACATATACGGAGATAAACGCAATATGATTTAATTATTTGTTGCGTGGAAGAACTGGCTTCTATGTAAGAAAGCTACCGTTAGCGAAATTGCTCAATTGCCTAAGTTAGCTAGCAATGCTCTTGAGGTGTGACCTACTTTCATATAGCAGTGTTTTATACAGACTACGCTGTTTGTCATATTCGGTAGAAAAAAATACAAACCATGAATAACAACCTTTTCAGAAGTAGCCTATGTTATGTTTTCTTTGACACTTAAGTTACGCATCCACTCCTGCTTTTAACAATGAGTTTATTGCAAACCCCTCCCTGCACCCCCACCTTCTAACTCATAGGACCTATGTCCAATCAGCAACTCCACAGAGTCTATTTAAAGAACAAGTGCCGGTCACCGTGGGCTGTCACCTGAAGCATATCCATACGCGCAAGTAAACACTATTAAATGGCATAACGAAGCGTTTCTTGATGCCTCGAGTAAAATCTTCCCTAGAAACCCGAATAGCAATTTTGGACGATTTAGACATGAATTGCCCGTGAATGCTATTTATTCCCGATTTCAGTTATTAGCACTAATTCTAGATGATCGAAGCGCATTAAAAACTCAGTACAGCTGTTATGATAAAACAAATTTGTCAAGATTCCTACAAGAAGATCGACAGCGACACTCAAGAAACACGTTTATTTTTCAAACATAAACATTTTTCAGTTAGTCTTACATTTTTGAATGTGTTCCCTTCCATCGAACTACAACACGAATATACAGCTTTTTATAAAGAGGAATTTAAGGACAAGTTTTCTGTTTTACAAAGCTTGATTCTTAATGAAAACCAATACCATGTAGGCTAAACCTAAAATGTATTTGATTTGGACCAACATAAAGAAACAAACAAATGCAGTTGATAAGCACAAATGTATCTCTTTGCGTCTCCCTTGCCAGCAGAAACCAAGATCTGTCCTGTCCTCCATTTTTGTTGCAAATAGTGAGCACACGTAGCCTACCGCAGTACTTCAACGTCATTATCGGTTTAAGAAGCTACACGCCATGGGGTGAAACATGTAAGGAGAAATAAACGATAAATACCGAATGATTCTCAGAAAATATAAAAAAATTGTATCCAACTATACAAGTTGTTCATATGTATATTTTCAAAGTGCGAAGTCGCACCGTTACAAGTAGGCTACCGGCCGTCAACTTCATAGTGTTATTCGTGATGAGGCTTACAAAAGAGAAAAACCAGCACTGAACCACATGAACTTGACAGAGATTCTGAAAGTTTCAATGACAGTCGCTTTTTCCAATGACCCCCTTGTCGAATAAAACACAATTTTTATATTGGCATGTGGCGCGTTTGGAGTTTTCATTTTTCAAATGAAGTTCGATTATTCAAAAATATTTGAGAATTGTTACTATGTGGGTCTCTAGTTTCTGTGGCGGACGTAGCTGCTGCCTGAGCACAATCCTCTCACGACGCTGTGTGCGTTTGACTGGGATCGAGAATGTTGATACTGATTGTTTGAGTTAAAGGGAAGCGTCGCTAAAGAGTCGGAGGGATAGCAAAGGCAGCAAGACTCGGACTGCTGAGCCGATACCAGCAAGGTTTGACCCGGTTACAACCGAGCGACCCGTAATTTCTTCGCTTTGGGATCGGACAACGACGATGACCCAGCCTCGGCCCGACGAGTTCATTCCACCCCCGGAATGCCCTGTCTTCGAGCCTAGCTGGGAGGAATTTGCCGACCCTTTTGCTTTTATCAACAAAATACGGCCTATAGCGGAGAAAACGGGCATCTGCAAGGTCCGACCGCCACCGGTGAGTGCGGACGAGAGGTGCTTCGGGGTCAGAAGAGGCTACTATGAAAAACAATGCGTCTATATTTAATTAGAGTTGTTGGAAAATTTGAGATGTTTTTTTATAGGTATTTAAGACAAAAGTTTTCAATATGGCGGCTTGGGGCTTAAGAGAAGCCTCCTCTTTTGTGTGCTTGCAAAAGACCTCTGGTCGCACAGGCAAGCCTCTTATACGAAATGGAAATGTAGCTTCCTTGCTTTTTTTTATTTGCTAGCAACTACTCCGTTGACAAAACGGGCAACTTCTAACTTACTACACGTAACTTACTAGCTAGTTAACGTTAGATCCTACACAGTGAAAGAACCTTGTTTATTTAGTGTTGGAAGTGTCATCATGGGAAGGAGCAAGTTGGCTAATGCTCGACTATCAGTCTTGAGAAACTGCATTTATTTTAAAATTAAAATGTGAAAGTGGTATCGAGAGAACAAGCTAATCAATCAGCAGCCTGTGTGTCTGGCTAACAAAATGACATACGCAACTGCAGTGAAGTTTTCTAACATTAGCGACATGTTTTAGAGAGCTAGCTAACGTTCATAACATTGTATATCCATCGTCTCGATGGCTCTAAGTAGTCGAAATTAATCGGACGAAAGTACATTGGCTAGCTAGCTTAGAAACGGGATAGCGAGCTAGGCAAGACAATAACGATGTAATGCTGTTGATAGCTAGTTTAGCTCAAATGCTTGTCTAAGTTAGCACCAAGTTGTATGTAGCTAACGTTAGGAAGTTGGCTAGCTAACGTTAAACGCAATGCGGGGACTACAATTCTGTAAGATAGCATAACGTTTACGTACATGATTATGGTGACTAGTTCACACTGTGCAATTTAATTAGAAAATTAAGACATTTTACTCGTATATCGGGAGAAATGAACAGTTTATCCATCCTTCCAGCTAGCTAACTTTGCTGGGCTAGCTCACTTTTGTCGTTGTACCATTTGAACTATCCATCTATTTCAATGTGGTGTGCTGGCCGAGTGTTAGCGAGCAACACTCCAGCTGAAGAGCTGGTTATATCGATTAGACGCATTTAAGTTGCTGGCTAATTTATTATTTAGCCACAACGGTAACAAGGTAACGTAGTAAACATTACCGAGTATTTTGGTAAATTGGTGAAACCAGTGTGATTCATGCATAATTGGCTAGCTGGCCAAGTTAATATTGTTTATCTATAGCGTGGGATTACCTACTTGCTGATCGTTGTTATCTAGCTGTCACGTTATAATTGAAGCTAACTAGTGAACTTGGTGAGCTGCGATATAGATGACCAACATACGCCAAGTTTGTAACATTGGCTTGCCAGTCAATTCGACCTGGTGTGGTGGATCCATTTATGGCGTAAGACCAGTGTTAAGAGAACTGTTGTTAAAGTGACGCCCAAACATTTAACGTTAGTGTATCTGGCAAATTAAATGAACTGAAAAATATATTTATATTGAGTCTGTTGTACCGCCAAGTTGAGGTATTAGACATTATTTGTGGGGAAATTGTGAAATGAATTATCTGCACAAATACCATTGAGTGCAATACCTTGGCATTACGTAATATAAATTAAGTCTACCAAAAATTGATTTGAGTCTTGGTTCGTCTGGACTAATGTTGGTGTCATCGCACTACTTTCTGTAGTCCCCAGACTTGTTTCGTGACTGAGTGGGGGTATTGCTTGGTGTAACACCAGTTGGCTTGCAAATGAGAGTTTTTGTTTTTACCGAAAGGGAATTTCAAAGCTCCCAATCTTGGCGGTGTGCGTTCATATTAGCCTGGAATGTTTTGTGCCTTAAACGTCTGCCCCAGCACTAGTATTTTTGACATTATTGCTAATATTTCCCCACTTAGCCATGGTCAATTTGCAATCGTTTCACTAAATATCATTAATATCACTGTAATCTACATCAACATTTAACTATGACGTTTAGCAACGGACAAAGTTGCGAAGGCTAACAAGCTAGCTAACGACCTAGCTAGCCTCCGATTGTACGTGCGATATTTCACGGGCATACCCTCGTAACTGACACGAATCAAACTTGTTAATGCACACGTGAAACGGGACAATTTAATTAAATGTAAGATATACAGATTTATATCGCAATGATCAAGAGTTTATTCTAAACGATAGTTTAGAAAAATAATTTAACCATCGATTTTTTTCTGAAGCTTCTCCCCAAACAACATTATTGTATTAAACAAATGGTAATAAATATTAACACTTTAAATTGTGATGTTTTATTGCCGGTATTTCCTTTGGCTTTATTTGGTGACTTTTTATTTTATTTTATAAAAAAAGCCGTAATGGCTTAGCTCGGTGTCGAGTGGCTTTTTGGAAATCGGTGGCAGACGTTTGGTAGTTTCGAATTTCTTGCGCTTTTAAAAGCCACGGGGTCTTTATAGTGCAACCTCTTATAATTGATTTTCAAAACAACGGAAAACCGAAAAAAGTTGACGTTGAAGAATCCACCAAACGGGCCTCTTTCTTGGGTGTTGTCCTCCATGTTGGCTTTGTGGTTCGCAGGGGCTGTGGAGTGTTCCATCTGGCCATTTTGTGTATCTATACTGGGATTATGGCGCACGATTTAAGACTAGGTTACACTCATATTTGTGGAGTACTTCATTGTTTTTCAACGTTTCCCCAACGCACGATGTTATTAGCTAAACCCTTCAAAGTAGAACTTCAAATCAGTCTTTCTTTGAATTGGAGTAGAGCTGGTGATCTGCTTACAAACATGGCCACTGTAAAAAAATAAATAATTCTTGCATGTCTGCACTAGTATTACTAAAGCAAGATTATGACACTGCTCTATGACCACAGATGTAATGTCCCTTCATTTTGATTGTGTTCTTGAATAGGTTTGGATTTAGATATTTCTACCTGCATTAGACTCTGGCTGCAGCGTTTTGGTACTTTGCATTTCGGCTACACCGGGTAGTTTCTCAATGGGTGCACAGTGAACTTTAACATGATTGTGGAATGTAATGAATTAAATAGAATTTATTGAAGATAGAGGTTTAGTTATTTCATCCGAAAAAGTCCGTTTGCTTACGGTCAATTCTAGTTGCTGATCAAGATGAGGCAAATTTTCTAAGTGAGACATAATTTAGGTCGAAAAAATATTTTCATTAAATGTGGCAAGGTTTAGTTGCACAGGTAGAGATTTTTTTTTTTTTAGATGTTTCATTGGTAAGTCCAATACTGTCAGTAGATTTGGAGCGAGGAACCCATTTGAAAATCATGTGTAGGACGGTATTTCTATCACCTGTACACATTTAAAAAAATGTTTTTCTATTGGTTAGATGACAAAAACAGCTTGTAGCACTGTGTCCTGTACTGGTGGAAATGAAATCAGGCCCGGGCCCCCTTATCATTTCACATTAAAAAAGCCCTTGCATTCAGGTGAGTCCCATGAGGTGGCTTTGTTGATCACGCCTTATTTTAAGATGAAATGTTATGTTGAAATAAGAAGGAATCTGCCAAAGGGATTCTTGCGGAAAGGGAAAAGGTTATTGCATGCTAAGGTAATGCAGTATATCTGATAATATCGCAGGGTTGTGGTATCCATGGTAATGATTGTGTAATTTATAATATTATGAAGTAGACCTACCTTGTTAAGATGAGTCCCAAACAAATCACCGTTATGCTCTCTGGTGAATGTGTATAATGCACATAACACAGCATGGCAACAATGCCGATGTCAGCTGAGCTTTAAATAATAACCAAATTTCTATGGATCACATGTTTTGTAAATAAGGAGCCATTTCTGCATTCAGACACAACTTCATATCCTGCTGCCTGACCCAGGAACAGTTGCCTTTGCATGTACAAAAGCCTGCATGTACCAAGTGAGCACCTGTCTTATTAAATATGTGCACTCTTTATATTGAATACGATGAAAAAATAGATGTTAAGCACATTAAAAGATCCCATTAAATCCCTTTTGTATTTCCCTAGATCTTATTTTGTGGATTGTCTCTGCTTTGTTCAGGTTTTGCACTGACGCCATGGGATTAAATGAGTGCAACGCGTGGCTTGCCTGATTTAGAATCTGTCAAAACGTGCACTGCTGGAAGCATAATAGGAAATGAGGTCCGGCAGTTCTGTCAGACTGTGGAGTCAACTCATAAACTACTCTACTTCCATCAATTCCTCAAATGTAATATCAAATTTTCTTGTCGGAAACAACAAACCAGACAATTTGTGTACAAAAGATTTGAAGATTCCAGTCAAAAATCGGATGTTTGGCAACCGGACGGCTCCGAATGAAGGGATGCCTTCATTGCCCAGAATTCAACCCTGCAGAAGTCCTGTGGTCTGATGCGCGATTGGCCCTTGCGTTGCCCTGAGGGAACTCCATTCTCCATCATCGCTGCAGAATGGCGACACCTCTGGCCAGTCTGGTTACTGCAGCAGTCTTGCTGCCACGGCTTCGCTGGTACACTGTTGAATGAAAAGAAGCCACAACTGGCAACATTCCTTTGCAATGGTACTACATTATGCCTCCTATTAACAGTTCACAATGTGTGCTTGCAATAAATATATACGTTTTAAAAAGTGCTGATAAATGATACCGTCGTTTTGTTATTCATGCTCTCTATCCTTGCCTTGCAAGAAACGGTAAAATGGCGGTATTTAAAACATACTGACAATCCTAGCAGTTACCAGCTCTTTAGTTTTGTTGATGGCTAACCATTGCTTTGAAAGTTGGAATGTCTAAATGCATCTCACCATCCTTCTGACGCAGGCAATTGAAAAATGTTTCTGGGCCCTACCCTATTAGCCTAATTCAGTCATTATAAAACTTTGCTCGTCACTCTATTGCCTGGACTTTATTGCTGCCGTTAGCATCTGGGTGCCTTTTTTTTTGACCATTTGACACAGTTTGATGTGAAGCCGACAAGTGAAAAAGTTGACACTGTTTACACTAGCCCTCCTCACAGCAGAGGTTAGCGCTAATCTTGAACCACCTGCAGTTAGGGCAATTTGAAGGCTTAGCCGGTCTAATGTTCCCCTTTTCAAGATCATCCTTTTGGCAGCTTGTGCCAAGGTCAGGGAGGCTTTACACTGGTTTATTTGTCCTTGGAAAGATAGGCACTCAAACTAACATTTTAAAATCCTAAACCTTTGTGTAGCACGTTCATTATTAGTGTTTTTATTAGACGGCAGTTTATTATAAGTATTCCTTCAAATCTCAATAAAAAAAAAAAAGGACATTTTGTTTTCTGAGCAACTTGGATCCCATAAACTGAATCGATTTGCCCTTTCACACGGAGATTGTTCTGTTGTCATTGTTCTACTTTTGGCTTTTTATCGTTTTATTTTTTCGTTTTGTTTGTTTGGCAGTACGTAACATTTGACAGTGGGCTGCCGTTTCACAAACGGTCCCTCCATCTGCTCTGAGGGGGAGTGGGTGGAGGCCAGATAAACGGCTGTGACACAGCCCATCCCCCTCCTTGAGTGACACCCCCCACCCCCCGACTCTTGTTTTGCACTACCGCCATGTTAATGGCCTTGACTGGAGGCCCCAGGGTTCAGCCCAACTCCCAGTTCGGCAGCGCTGTTGTCTTCCTCCTTTGTGGCGTACTCCGCCGTTGTGGGACTGCAGGCTCACGCTTGGAGACGTGGACAGACTAACCGACACGACAAATGCTCAGTCTTTCCGCGAAGCGCGGGATGCGGCCGGTGTCTTCAGCAGAGCCCACGGCGGCCAGAGTGCGAGTCGAACAGCCGCGCCCAGCCGCGGCTCGTAAATTAAGCCGTTTTATAAGGCGCGAGCCGTCACATGATCGAGTCAGTTCCTTGTCATGCTGAAGGCGCACTGGTCGTGTCGTACGTTGTGTTCACTATCTTAAAAACCGAACAGAGCGGAAGAACGGTGGGGTATTGTGCGTGTCAAAAAGTGTGGCGACGAGACATTCGTCCCGTGCTGCCAAGGGGTTTTTAACGATCGTGTATGACATTGAAGACGCTCCTCAGAGCATTCCTGTGACTGTCCTGTGTGTGGAGGAGGAGCGTTCGTGTGTCTAGCTCTGTCAGGCCCACATGCTGTTCAGAGGCCTCTTTCAAGTCTTTGGAGCTGGTCGTCGTTGTAAATTCTCCCCTGAAAAGCTGTTCCTCAAACGAGACGTGCTTTTGAGCTTTGACGTTGACAGATGCACGTCTGTTTTCAAGAACACCTTGTCTGCCCGAGTAGCAGTTGTTTGAAAGTAAAAAAAAACAAAACAAACGAAAACAAAAATGCGTCCATTTTAAAACGATTCCATTGCATTACAGCTTTGGTCAGAAAATGTCCTGATGAACATGAAGGAACTGTAGCGTAGTTGTGCAGTTAGGGATCCATAAGTGTTGACTGTATGAAGGCTATAATGGAGGCACAATGCTCTGCTTTTATGCCGTTTTGGAATCTAATGAAAAGATCCAGTAAAAGTTGACATTCTTGATGATGGTACCTTGAATGTGTCGGGGTGGAGATAGTGCAGGACACGGAAATGGCCTTCACTGGAGGATGTGGTGGAGTGTTGTGGTATGCTCAGAAGGTAGAGAGAGTGCCTCTCACTCGCTACTACCCGAACGATATCGTTTTAAGTTTCAGACGTTTCCCCACAAACTGGCTAACTCGCACTTTTGCTGCCTGTATCTTGACCTTTCGGTTGTAGTAGCCCACCTCCATTTTCCATCACAGCCCTGCTTGGGAGCTGTCTGTATCTTTAGTTTGACGTCCTGGATTCGCGTTGCAGCGACACCTGAGATAAAATGTCTTCTCAGGTTTGGGAGGCCATACAGGCTCCACTAACTGGCCGTTTACCGTCTACATTTGCCAACCAGAGGTGCTTCTGCTTAAAGTCAACCCTTTTGATGAATGCCCTTGTAAGACACTGCTATAATTGATTATCTTTTTTTGGTTAGCAACTGTTAGAAATTTGCGTGGAATGAACTGTTTGTCCCTTTGTCTCTGTTGAGGAATATATTATGCATCTTCTCGCTATTATTTGTGCCTGAGGACTCATCTGAGCTGCTTGCCTAGCCGGGTATAAAGGTAGTGTTGCCGTTTGTTTGTGGAGCCTGCTCTGCAGGATTCTGCTCAGGGGGTTGTTTTGATTGCCAGGGAAGACAAATAAATTATTTTTTTTTTTTTTCAGCAGTCGCCACTCAGTCTGGAGTTCATTTCATGCCATGCATACAATTAATTTTCTTTGCATGTGTTTCATAGGCTCGTCAAAGTTTCCATACACAGTTTGTATTGCTAAGCTAGGCATTTGATAGCTTTTAAGATTGGTGGATTGGTGTTGGACTTTACACGTACTGGGTAAATCCAGAGGTGTAAAATCCAGGTTCAGAAAGTAAAAGTCCTCCCCGGTATTTTGTTCCAACTATGAAACTGGATTAGCCAAGTAGCACAATTCTTCAACCAGAAGGTAGAAATTGTAAGTGGTGAAGTCAGCTTGCTGAGGTGATAGGTAGTCGAAGCGCGTTGGTGGGACTTTGACTTTCTGACCCTTGGGACGTTTCACCTCTGGCTAAATCCGAAGGTGGCGCAGGGTATTTCACGTGCCCTGACGGTTTGATATTCATAATTCTACTGGTTTTCAGTAGAATGAAATGTCAGCCTCGCCTATTCCTGTTGCGAGATGGCTGCGTTCCCCGTCATCTCAGAAATGCCGGTGGAATGTTGCACATCAAACCCTGATCTCCCAGATTCCTCGTCCTGAGCTTGTATTCACTTGAACTTCCTCTCCTGCTGGCCTCTCCTTTGTTTGTGTATCTTAAATGTTAGTTTGCTGGTACAGTACGTGTAGATAGAGAGGCCTCGTGTTTGCGAAGGTTTATTTGACGTGTTGGTCAGTCGAGCGTCACAAGGGCCAGGGAAGACTTGGTCCTTCATCCCGAGAAAAGCCAACATACCATTGCGTTAATTAAAATAAACCCATTATGCCTTCAGGATTTTCGACTATATTCTCATAGCGGTTTTTAAGTCGTGCAGGGATCATTGAAACGATTTGAAATTGGGGATTGTTGGGAGCGGCTGGTGAACACGGTACACAGGCCTGCGTCTCAGCCGCCTCCGTACACGGTCATATCTAACGCCGGTCCCGACTTTCAGAACGCGAGTGCTGCCAGTGACCTTGTCGTTGTTCCTCTATCACGCCACCGACTGAGCTGTCAATCAGTGTGTGGCTCCTCCCCTTTCCAGTATGTGCCGTTTAAAGACCCTGGGCAATAAATAGTTATAAATTAACAAAGGAAGCAAATGCCGTGATATTGAAACTATTTTTATTCAGTCGATTATGAATGAGTAACGCCGCAATTTACATATTTGCCAATCGGAAGTGAACTTGAAATGAGTGTTCATCACAGTGCCGATACCACGCGTGAGACTCTTCTTTGAAATTACATACTTCACGTCAAAAAGGAAGTTTTATTTATTTATTTTTACCCCTCTATATTGTTATCTTGTGGTCTAATGAACACTACAAAAGTGTGTGTAAAAGCTCACAGTTTAGCATCACACCAGGTAGGACGGTGCCCTCATGAAAAATTAATAAATGACTAATCCAGCTCCGCTCGCAGGGGTATCACAATAGCCTCTCCAGAATAAATTATTTTCAATGCTCGAAAAAAAAAAAAAAAAAAAAAAAAAACAGAATTCATCCAGCCGTTTTGGGTGGGCGGCGAAAGAGACCTTCAGTGCCGATTTTAATTTACCGTCGTGAATTTCCGGGACGTCTGCTCCGGCTGATTTAATGGTCGTGGTTTCTTCTCTTCCTGCAGGACTGGCAGCCTCCGTTTGCCTGCGATGTGGACAAGCTGCACTTCACTCCCCGCATCCAGAGGCTCAACGAGCTGGAGGTGAGCCCCCTTCCTTTCTCCTCTCCGCCGGGGTGCGGGCGTGGGCCCGTGCTTGTGTCCCGGTGATAATGGGGCCCGCTGCTGCTGCTGAAACAGGCTCATCAGCAGCCGGGCGGCGGGGGGTGCATTGTCCCCCCCCCCCCCCCCCGCTATAATACCTGGCCCTGGGTCACGGGGCAACAATTGCAGAGTCGGGTCAAAGGTCACCGGAGGATGAGTCGGTCAGCAGGAAATCTGCTCGCTGCCGGACACAAGGAGCCCAATTCCCTGTGAAAGAGTCGGTTAATCATTCGTCTGTGTCTATGGTGGTGTGATTTCTTAGTTTGAAGGTGCATTGTGGTCTTTGTTGTTTCTTCTAAATCTTTTCCGCCCTCTTCTCTATACAGGCTCAGACTAGAGTCAAGCTGAACTTTCTGGATCAAATTGCCAAGTTCTGGGAGCTACAGGGATGCACACTCAAAATTCCCCATGTGGAGCGGAAAATCTTGGATCTCTATCAGCTGAATAAGGTTAGCGCTTCTTCTGTAGTTGGGGCAGGACTCGCAACCATTACGCCTCCGTGTATAAGCGTAAAGTTGCTGAAGACGCGCACCGGTTTTAATTTTTCCCTTTGCTGAATAGATCTTCCCCAGAACAGTGCTGTCCGTAAGCCTCGTTGGGTTCATGCTCGTTTGCGTGGGCTAGGCACCCGATCTGTACGTTTTCTCTCACTGAATTCTCCTGAAAGAAGCACTGACACTTCCTCATTTATAAAGTGACGGAAGTCTTCGTTGTGAAGTTTAAAAGGGGAATAAACCTAATAATTCTGAGTGAGAATGAATGAAATTCCGTTCTTGTTGAGGCCGTGTAAAACTTATCTATATTTTTTGTAATGTTGCACATTATTTGTTAAATTTTCTTAAAAAAAAAAAAAAATTCCATATGTATCCATCTCATGAAGGTACATGTACAAGGACCTTTACCCCATTTCTTCTTTTTAAGTTGAAACCAGTGTGCATTTGTCATTCATACCCCCCCTCCTTCCCCTATTGCTGCTAATTTGACTTTGTGCTACACAAATCCTGCTGACCACAGTATGCATATGCAAGCTTTATACTGTCATTTGTGCAATCCGGTTTAAACTGGTCGGTGAATGTCTCTGCTCGCTTGTGTGGATAGCATGTCACTACTGGTGACGCAGTTCTACTACGGATCGGTGCAAGTTGCTTTCTCACCAACCGCCAAGTTGGCGACGGTTACTTTGCAAAGCCACTTTGTTCCAAAAAAAGAACGCCAGAATGGTTTTTGGTTTGTTCTTGTAAAGAGCCTTCGCAGCTATGAAATGAACCAAATCTACAGGTAAAAAAAAAAAGGAAAAAAAAAGGCATCAACCAAGCAAAGCAGCCTCATTGTCTCTTAACTGGTGGAGAACCCCATGCGACTGCGATGTTATGGTGGTTCGTTTGAGATCTGCGCTGTGCGCTGACAGTGGGCCGGAGGTTTCCGTCCTGACCCGCTGTCTCTCGGTTCCGCAGCTGGTGGCCGAAGAAGGCGGCTTCGACCTTGTCTGTCGCGACAGGCGCTGGACGAAGATCGCCCTGAAGATGGGCTTTGCTCCCGGCAAGGCTGTGGGCTCTCATCTGCGGGCCCACTATGAGAGGATCCTGTACCCTTACAACCTGTTCCAGTCTGGAGCCAACCTTCTGGTGAGCCCCCCTCTCCCCCTCCCCCCCGCGCTCTCGGCCCGGCTCCTGGCGCCCTGGCAGATGGCGCTCAGAGTGCCTGGTGAAGCGACCTCGCTGCCGGGCCGGTGCATACGCAGCCAAGGCGGTGTCGAGTCACCCCCCCCAACCCCCCCCGCATCGGCGCACTCAGAAAGCCGGGTTCAGAATGCGCTCCAGTAAAATGGCTGTCGTAGCGGCTTCATAGAAAAGCTCGATAGCCTGCGAAATGTTGTTGTGTTTGTGCTTTGCTTGTGATGTCAGTTTTGCTTAATAATAATAATAATAATAATAATAATGTTTTTTGTTTCTTTTGACGTCCTTAAAAAATAAAAATGATATCTACAAATGTTCCAAATTCCAATGTGTAATTGGTAAAATATAGTTTTTCCAGGATGTTTCTAATTTAGAAGAATATGTTGTCGGAAAGCTTTGCCCATGTTGAGATTTTTAGATCGAAACGGAGGAACGCGAGCATCTCGGTGGAGTAATCACAAAATCTCATAAACGGTGGTTTCCTCAGTCCAGGAGGCCACGGGAAATTGCTGTATAACTTTCCGAGCTCTCTCCTGCACTAGGCCCCTGATGTAACCTCCAAACTGATGAGTTTAATGGCCGGCCCCGATCTGGAGAAGGTACGTTTGCTCCCAGGATACTCCTAGCCTAGGGAAACCACACTGGCCTGTTGCACTGTGGCCTATGATGTGGCCTTTGTGTCAAAGGGCTTCACAGGATCTGAAAAATGGTTGTTTGTCTTTTGTTTCTTACTTTTTTTAAGTACTAGATTTGATCAGCACTCTACCTGTCTCACTAACCAACCCATCTTGGCTCCCACAAGGCTGAAGGAACCGATTTTTCAACTCAGTGGTGCCTATAAGATGGTAATGGAGAAACGAATGTTTCATGAACTAAAATGGGTGGAGTGGCCAAGTATGATCAGTGAGTCACTGATTCTGAACCAGTTGTTGCACTTCTGTGTGGAGAATAAAGCTTTTTTTGATCGGTTCTAACAAGGTGGTTGGGGTGCCACCCTCCAGAAAAACCCTCACTAGGATCACCGCTACAGGCAGGTCCGCGATGTGGTCCCAGCAGTCTTAATCTTGTCACGTTTCTTAATGTTGTTGCCTAACGCTCCCGCCCAGCTGTCGATGCAGTGTGTGCCTGTGCATTTTTGTGGTCGGTAGACCGCCCCCGGCTGACGGCTCGTGTTCTGCTGTGCATGCCTTTAGCTCCGCGTCCTGCCCGTTGCCTCCTCTACCTCCCGAGCCAGCCCCAGGTCTCTTCCTCTGCGTTTGAAAGAGTCTCAGCTCGCCCCACTGAGCTGACGGTATCCTGCCTGCTCTCTCCAACAAAAAAAGAACCGTCCTTTTCACAGGCTTGCCCCACAGTCGAGAGTGGTGTGACCCTACAGGCTCAAAAAAACATAAATGCATGTCCGAGACCCCTACCCTTTTAAGCTTTGGATGTCCACCTCCGCCTTGTGGAGGCAGAAGTTTACTTGACCCTGCGGTCCTCGTGTCTCGCCCGGCGGTCGGTGGGATCTTTGGTAAAGCACTGCTTGGATTCCGGTCTCCGTGGGGCTGCCTGTTGAGGCGTCTCGATTCAGTCCTGCCAAACCGGCCGCTCTGCTCCTCCATTAAAGCCTCAGCCGCGTCTCCCCGCTCACTGAATGTTTTCCACATTAACTCCCTCTTTACGCCACAGTCATTCTGACACATTTACATTGAGCTTTACGCCACAGTCATTCTGACACATTTACATTGAGCTTTACGCCACAGTCATTCTGACACATTTACATTGAGACAAAGGGTTCCATTCGATTAGTTTACCGAACCGAGAGGCATATCCCATGTATTTTTTCGTATTCTCGCAAGGATGTTTTGCCACTGTTAATACTGCCTCCTGGAGTGCTTCTGTCCACGTACACTGATGTGCTCAGACAGGTGATGGAGACTGTTGCACTTTTTGTGGGATGCCTAAAACTGTTTCCACGGCCTGGGTGCGGACATTTTGTAGATTAGTCGAAAGAGCGGCGCTACATTTGTTTTGGCAGGCCCGCGAGCAGTTGTTTGCTCTGTGGTCTGATCATCAGTCGGTTGTGTTCCACATACATTTTGGAAATACTGGAATGACTGGAAATTCCTGACTTTTAGAGAAAATGGTCTGTAGTCACCAATATTCTACACAGAATTCTTCAATTAGTTTTTTTTTTTTTTTTTTTCTGACTGATGTTTTCCTGAGAATTTGAACACAGTGTATGTGTTTTGTCCCTGAGCTGGCGTGAGGAGTGTTCAGGGGAATGTGTTGTGACTCATGCCCTGTGCCATGGCGGCTCTCCCCCTCAGTGTGTCCAGAAGGCTGGTCTGCCCGGCGACACCAAGGACAAGGAGTACAAGCCCCATGACCTGGCCCAGAGACAGTCTGTGCAGCCCACCGAGACCTGCACCCCGGCCCGCCGAGCCAAGCGCATGAGAGCCGAGGTGTGCTCCCCACCGCGTCCTCGCAAGCCTAACGCCGCACTTTACACCACCGCGTCCTCGCAAGCCTAACGCCGCACTTTACACCACCGCGTCCTCGCAAGCCTAACGCCGCACTTTACACCACCGCGTCCTCGCAAGCCTAACGCCGTACTTTACACCACCGCGTCCTCGCAAGCCTAACGGCGTACTTTACACCACCGCGTCCTCGCAAGCCTAACGCCGTACTTTACACCACCCTGTCCTCGCAAGCCTAACGCCGTACTTTACACCACCACCCTAATGCCAAACACAGCGCACTTTACACCACCCTAATGCCAAACACAGTGCACTTTACACCACCCTAATGCCAAACACAGTGCACTTTACACCACCCTAATGCCAAACACAGTGCACTTTACACCACCCTGTCCCCACACACCTAACACAGTACTTTACACCACCCTGTCCCCACACACCTAACACAGTACTTTACACCACCCTGTCCCCACACACCTAACACAGTACTTTACACCACCACAATCTTAGGCATTGTTCAGACCTGGTTACTTGGAAGGCCTTGGCGTGTCAGTTTCAGCCTGATTTCAGTTCAGTCTCTGATTCAGTTCAGGGATGAGTGGTGTCGTGCCACCTGTGCTTGCATGGGTCTAAAGTACTCCTGCTACACACTCGCGCACACACACTCACATCAGCGGTCACACACACACACACACACACACACACACACACACACGCACACCATACACTACAGGACTGTGCCACAGAATGACAGCTTTATAAGATGGCTGTCACTGCCTTACCAAAATGAACATTTTTCATTTACATTTGTGACTTGCAAAAGTGCTTTGAATAACAATACGAGCCACAAGATGGCTTCCCATGAACATATTTTGAAGTAAAAGCTCATAGCTACACCGATTTGTTTTATTTAAAAAAAAAAAAATAATAATAATAATTTTTATTTCTTTTATTTTCATATTTATTTTTGGGAAAGGTTTGGGAAGATGTAGTTCTGAGGGTAGTGCAGTGTAGGTAGGTAGGGGCTTGATTCAGTTCTCCAAGGCCCATCCACACCAAGAACTACAACTCAGCCTTGACTTTTGCCATTTTATGTGTCATGCCTGGTCATTTCGATTGGCTGTGTCAGTGTCTTATGGTTCATGCAGTTGTAAAAAAACAAAAAAAACATTTTGTTGTCGTGACAATGGCGGTTTGTAGTTTTAAAAAGCCATAGGTGTAGTTGTGGTTGTGGGTGCGGGCGGGCCTGAAGGGGGACGTCGGCGCTGAGCGTTGCCCTGGTTTCCTCTCCCGCAGGGCGGCTGTGTGAAGACAGAACCGGGCGAGCCCTGTGAGAACCGGCCCAACCTGCGCCGGAGGATGGGCTCCTTCGTGGCCAAGCCGGAGCCCGGTGAGCCCCAATACACGCCATGAAACGCACCTAAATATACACCTAAATACACACCTCATTATAACGCTCATCCCTTCATCACATTCACATTGCATTTATCCCATTTGGGAGACGCTTTTAATCCAAAGTGACTTACAAGTGCATAGGTTTTTCCCACAGGTTAAAAGCAACAAATCCATAACTGGCAAAACATGCATGAAGAGCTGTTCTGAACATAAAGACAATAGTCATCATCATTAAAAGTAAAATAAAATAAAATTCTTAAGGGTTTTATTAGAGCGCTTAGGCCTACTGTTCAGATGTCACACCGACACTCACGTGGCACTTGAGAGCCATGAGATTCTTGGGAAGTTTGCCCCGCAAGGAAAAAGGTTGGGAAACGGCTGATTGGGGAAACAAGGATTAGAAGGGTTTTTCTGTTTTTGTGTTCAGTTCCCTGGGCAGCAGTTCTGCTGTCTTCCTCTTGAGCAAGGCTCCAGTGGCGGAGTAGTAATGGCTAGTATAATTGGCTTTCACGTTGGAGATGTGGAGAAATGTTGCGCAGCGTCTAGTTCAGAGTTGCCAAACCCTGTTACTGGAAGTATACCATTCTGTAGGCCAGGGATACTCAATCTTACACAGAAAGGGTCGGTGTGGGTGCAGGCTTTTGTTCCAACCAAGCAGTTACACACCTGATTCTACTAATCAAGGTCCTTAGCAGCGACTCTAACAGTTGATTAGTAGTATCAGGTGTGTAACTGCTTGGTTGGAACAAAAGCCTGCACCCACATCAGCCCTTTCTGGGAAAGAGGAAGTATCAATTTAGCAGATCATCTGGACCTCCAACTGTTGAACGAGGTGTGCTTTGTTAGGATTGAAGTAAAAACCTACAGGATGGTAGAACTCTAGCTGTTGAATGAGGTGTGCTTTATTAGGGTTTGCGTAAAAACCTACAGGATTGTTGATCTCTAGCTGTTGAATGAGGTGTGCTTTATTAGGGTTGGCGTAAGAACCTACAGGATTGTAGATCTCTTGCTGTTGAATGAGGTGTGCTTTGTTAGGGTTGGGGTGAAAACCTACAGGATTGTAGATCTCTAGCTGTTGAACGAGGTGTGCTTTGTTAGGGTTGGGGTGAAAACCTACAGGACGGTATATCTCTCGCTGTTGAAGGAGGTGTGCTTTGTTAGGGTTGGGGTGTAAACCTACAGGACGGTATATCTCTCGCTGTTGAAGGAGGTGTGCTTTGTTAGGGTTGGGGTGTAAACCTACAGGACGGTACATCTCTAGCTGTTGAAGGAGGTGTGCTTTGTTAGGGTTGGGGTGTAAACCTACAGGACGGTACATCTCTAGCTGTTGAAGGAGGTGTGCTTTGTTAGGGTTGGGGTGTAAACCTACAGGACGGTAGATCTCCAGGAACAGGGGTGTCGAACTTCTCGAGCCGTGGCGGAATCTAACCCGGGCCTCGTCCGTTTCTTTCCCTGCAGAGAAAGAGATCCCCATCCAGGTGAAGCAGGAGCCGCTGGAGAGCAAGGACCTGCTGAGCGAGCTGGAGAAGGCCCGGCAGCGCTACAAGAAGAACGCCCCTGCCGTGAGTACAGTAAGTGTGGACCTCCAGATCCACCGTTCTGAACCAAACGCCAACCCTGTGAGACGGTAATGTGTTCCCATTCCCTTCCTACGAGAACATAACGCACCGTATGCCTACGGAACTGCCTCTCACTCGACATGGAGCCTCTCGGCTGGAAGAAGCAGGCTTTTTGTTTATTTAGTTATTTGATTTTGTCCGTGCGCGGCAGTGAAAGGCGTACGACGTGGTGGCTAATCGAATTGCGCTCGGTCTGAACGTGGCGCGGGAGCCTTGTGACCGGCGATGGTTTCCATTACTGAGGCCCGCTTTGTTATCCGTCTGTGAGCTGGAGGCTCCCGGCTCCCCTCGGGCCCGCGGTGTTGTGGAGGGGACTCCCTCGGGCGGTCATTTGAGAGCAGGGATGGGGGAGCTTTTAATGGGCTCATAACACGTCCTGCTGTTCCCGGCTCCCTCAGCCTCCCCCTGCTCCGTAACGTGAGGGAATTGCACATTGGAGCTACACCCCCCCCACCCCCGCCGCCCTCCCTCTGCATGGCGGTGCGAATAAACAAATGCTTCGCCTATCGGAACACTGCGTGGGCGGGGGCAGCGGGGGGGGGACGTGTCATTGGCTGGTGGTGATGTAATTCAGATCCAGCGTGTGCGCGTGTGCGCGCGTGTGTGTGTGTGCTGCGGTGTTCAGGATTCCCTTCGCAATGTACCTGTGGCTGTGCTTGTTTGGGTGTGTAGGGCTGGTGTTTGTGTGAGAGGAGGTGACTTGTTGATTGTAGATTGCTTGTATGTGTGTATGAATGGAGTGGATTAACTGTACACTTTGTGTCTGCATTTGTGTGTGACGATGCCTGTTTGTGTGTGTGTGGGGGGGGGATGGCTTTACTGGGCGAATGTAGCGTCTGTGTATTGGAGGATTTGCCATGTTTCACCCACCTGCTTCCCATCCCCTGGTGGACCTGTAGGTGTGTTTAACGTGTTTAACACACCTGGTACCCCTCCCCCAGGTGGATCTGTATGTGTGTCTGGTGTGCGGCAGTGTGTGAGTGTGAGCGAGAGAGAGAGAGAGTGTAACACACCTGGTCTCCTCCCTCAGGTGGACCTGTGTGTGTGTGTGTGTGTGTGTGTGTGTAACACACCTGGTCTCCTCCCCCAGGTGTGTGTGTGTGTGTGTGTGTGTGTGTGTGTGTGTGTGTGTGTGTGTGTGTGTGAGAGTGTGAGAGTGTGAGAGTGTGAGAGTGTGAGAGTGTGAGAGTGTGAGTGTGTGTAACACACCTGGTACCCCTCCCCCAGGTGGATCTGTGTGTGTGTGTGTGTGTGTGTGTGTGTGTGTGTGTGTGTGTGTGTGTGTGTGTGTGTGTGTGTAAGTAACACACCTGGTCTCCTCCCTCAGGTGGACCTGTGTGTGTGTGTGTGTGTGTGTGTGTGTGTGTGTGTGTGTGTGTGTGTCACACCTGGTCTCCTCCCCCAGGTGGACCTGTGTGTGTGTGTGTGTGTGTGTGTGTGTGTGTGTGTGTGTGTGTGTGTGTGTGTGTGTGTGTGTGTGTGTGTGTGTGTGTGTGTAACACACCTGGTCTCCTCCCTCAGGTGGACCTGTGTGTGTGTGTGTGTGTGTGTGTGTGTGTGTGTGAGAGAGAGTAACACACCTGGTCTCCTCCCTCAGGTGGACGTGTGTGTGTGTGTGTGTGTGTGTGTGTGCGTGTGTGTGTGTGTGTGTGTGTGTGTGTGTGTGTGTGTGTGTGTGTGTGTGTGTGTGTGTGTGTGTGTGTGTGACACACCTGGTCTCCTCCCCCAGGTGGACCTGTGTGTGTGTGTGTGTGTGTGTGTGTAACACACCTGGTCTCCTCCCCCAGGTGGACGTGTGTGTGTGTGTGTGTGTGTGTGTGTGTAACACACCTGGTCTCCTCCCCCAGGTGGACCTGTGTGTGTGTGTGAGTGAGCGTGAGCGAGAGAGTAACACACCTGGTCTCCTCCCCCAGGTGGACGTGTGTGTGTGTGTGAGTGTGTAACACACCTGGTCTCCTCCCTCAGGTGGACCTGTACGTGTGTCTGGTGTGTGGCAGTGGCACTGATGAGGACAGGCTCCTCCTGTGTGACGGCTGTGATGACAGCTACCACACCTTCTGTCTGATCCCGCCGCTCCAGGAAGTCCCCAAAGGGGACTGGAGGTGCCCCAAATGTCTGGCTCAGGTAACAGACACCCCCATACGATCACACTGCATAAAACACAATGCAAAAATGTCCAATTATAAATCACGAAGCGTATTAATGATTTCACAGGCTAGCAGCAGCTTTTGTTTCAAAAAAAGAACATGCCCCAACGTTTATGGCTTGTAGCAAACACTAAAATGTATGTCGGCCCCAAAATTAAAGCAATTACCACATGCATCCTCACCCCTTCCCAGTGGCCTTTGCTTCCCAGGGGCCCACAGATACAGACTGGCAACACTAATGAAGGGCGGTGTCCTGTCCCACTGCACATTCGATAACCTGCTAATGGGTCCATATTTATCTCCACAATTAACAACGTTCGCTCTGCTTGCAACAGAGCACCTGCTGGTTTGAGGGAGAACGGCATTGCCGTTTCCTCATGGCACGCTGCGAGAGAAAGCAGTCGCCCTTGTGTCGGGTTCAGTTTTGACCCTTTCAGTCCCAAGCCCGTTATGAAGCGGCTCCACCATATCCCAAGCGGGTTTTCCTTTCGTTGAGAAAGTTGAGAATTTAGTCAGGTTTTAGCAGGGGCTCAGAACAATGGCGCAGCAGTTGTTTTGATTGGTTGAAAAGGTATGAGATTGAGGGATCTTGGGATTTTACAGTAGTTTGGCTTGTCTGAAAGGGTGAAATGAGCCGATTGGTTGCCCCTTTAAATGTGGCCACTTGCTGCACCTGTCTGGTCTGTTGCAGGTTTCGCTCTCTACCTGAGGTGGACCTGTGATGACTCACCGTTAGGCATCCATGTTTCTTTCTTTAGTGATCTGGGTTATGATATTATGGATGCCTTTCTCAACACCCCCCCCCCCCCCGTTCCTCCACAGGAGTGCAGCAAACCTCAGGAGGCCTTTGGCTTCGAGCAGGCGTACAGAGACTACTCGCTGCGTTCGTTCGGAGAGATGGCCGACTCCTTCAAATCAGATTACTTCAACATGCCGGTCCACGTAAGCACGCTAATGCTAATGTCACGCTGAGTCATGCAAAACCAATGTCCTGTCAGTGGCATAACCCTGTGTGTGTGTGTGTGTGTGTGTGTGTGTGTGTGTGTGTGTGTGTGTGTGTGTGTGTGTGTGTGTGTGTGTGTGTGTGTGTGTGTGTGTGTGTGTGTGTGTGTGTGTGTGTGTGTGTGTGTGTGTGTGTGTGCACAACTCCACTGGATAACCACAAAAGTTTCAATGCATTAAATTAATACACCAACATTTTGGGGGAAAAATACCTTTTTTCTGACTTACCCAGACTTGGACGATATGTTTGATTTCATTTTTGTCCATTCACTGGCTCGGTGTCCATGTTAGCATAACGTGTTAGCTTAGCATAAAGACTTAAAGCCTATAGGAGTCCGTAGCCTACCTCCTTCAAAGTGAAGAAATACACCTTATTGCAACTTTCAAGCTTCACAAGGTATCATGTGTATTTGAAATACATTTGCGGGAACATAAAATAAATTAAAAAAATAGATTTCTTATGGTTTTTAGATGGTTGGAACTACTATGCACCATTCCATCCTTACCTTCAGAAGGTGCACGGATCACTGCACTCAACCAGTGGGAGACTGGAGAAGGATACGTGTGTTCAGCGGTTATAGTTCTAACTGTCTAACTTCTCCAAAAACAACATCTCTCGTTTTTAGAATGTTGTCCTGCAGGTGTGTTTCAAATACACATGATACCTTGTGTAAATAAAACCGTTTCGGAGTTGCTGCAAGGTGCGAGGAGGTAGGCTACTGACTCCTATTGGCTTCAAGTCTTTATGCTAAGCTAACACGTTATGCTAACATGGACTGAGGAATGAATGGCCAGTGAATGCACAAAAATGAAAATGAACGTCTTGTTTGGGTTTCCCAATGTTTCCCAAAATGTTGTAATCCTTTAATAACATCATTTTTCTAATGTAACTGCTAACAGACCCCATGGCAGCTAATGGGCATGCTGAGTGACGAGCTCAGTCTCCTCCAATTTAGGCAGTCACTGCATATGGAGGAGATGCTTCCTATACCCAAAATATTTCTTTCTTGTTGGAGCAACCGAGATGCAAATGATTATTCTTCATGTTGTTCCTACTGGTATACTTTCTGCTACTGGAGTGACAGGACATCAGAATGCGACAGTTTCATTTTAAAATATGAATAAAGGATGAAAGGACTGTGTGTGTGCTTCTGGATCAGATGGTGCCCACGGAGCTGGTGGAGAAGGAGTTCTGGCGTCTGGTGAGCACCATCGAGGAGGACGTGACCGTGGAGTACGGGGCCGACATCGCGTCCAAGGAGTTCGGGAGCGGCTTCCCCATCCGGAACGGCCGCTTTAAGGTGGCCCCGCAGGACGAGGTGAGGGAGGTGTGGTGCTCCTCGTTCAGATGGGTCTCCGCAGGGCAGGGCCCCGCTCCCTGGCCTGCCCTGGCCTGCCCCGGCCTGCCCCGGCCTGCCCCTGCCTGCCCTGTTCGTGCTGAGATCAGTCTGCCCTCTCCTAATCACATTTTAATGGGCCGTTAACGTCGAGTAGTGTATTTTAGAAAGTGTTAAGATTCATGCTGGGTAATGTTGGTGTTAATATGAGCTATTATTAGGCACTGTTGACATTGGGAGGTTTGTCTATTTAATTATTAACTGCAGTGTAGTCATGTATTTTTAAAGGCTCTTTTGAACCCCCCCTCAACTTCAGGTCATGTTAAACATCTGTCCTTTATTAATTTATTTATTTAAAAAGGACCTTGTGTGGGTGTGGGTGGAGGTGCGAGTGGTGTGTGGCATGACTACAGTGGGATGTCCTGACTCTGTTTCTCTCCTCCAGGACTACCTGAGCTGTGGCTGGAACCTGAACAACATGGCGCTGATGGACCCGTCTGTGCTGACTCACATCACCGCCGACATCTGTGGCATGAAGCTGCCCTGGCTGTACGTGGGCATGTGCTTCTCCTCCTTCTGCTGGCACATCGAGGACCACTGGAGCTACTCCATCAACTACCTGCACTGGTACTGCCCGCTTTCAGCCTGCACCAATACCATGTGTCCTTCCCTGCACTGGCACCGCCCGCTTTCAGCCTGCACCAATACCGTGTGTCCTTCCCTGAACTGGCACCGCCCGCTTTCAGCCTGCACCAATACCGTGTGTCCTTCCCTGCACTGGCACCGCCCGCTTTCAGCCTGCACCAATACCGTGTGTCCTTCCCTGCACTGGCACCGCCCGCTTTCAGCCTGCACCAATACCGTGTGTCCTTCCCTGAACTGGCACCGCCCGCTTTCAGCCTGCACCAATACCATGTGTCCTTCCCTGAACTGGCACCGCCCTGGGTAATGTGATGGAACATGCTGTTCTGTGTTTTAGTTAGTTATCCCGCTAACTTGGTAATCCTGCTTTCTGAAACGGTGCCCAGGTTAACCTTAAGTCACCACAGACCTAGGTTGACACACTGATGTAAAATCACTCCACTCAAATCTTCAGGGATGGGCTTTGCTGATAATTCAATCGCCAGTTACATTGCAAATGTTTATTCTGATGCTTGCAGCCATTTGCCCAGTCATGCAACACTAGATAATATGGCTGGAGCAAATCAGATTGCAATCAGGAAACCAGTCGCACAAACCTGTAACTTAGTACAGCACAGATCTCCGCTCCATCCCTTGAGCACTACCCTTAACCCTGCATTGCTCCAGGGGAGGATTGTCTCCTGCTGAGTTTAATCAACTGTAAGTCGCTTTGGATAAAAGCGTCAGCCAAATGACATGTCATTACATTATTGGCATTTGGCAGACGCTCTTATCCAAAGCGACGTACAGTTGTTTAGACTAAGCAGGAGACAATCCTCCCCTGGGGCAGTGCAGGGTTAAGGGCCTTGCCCAAGGTCCCAACGGCTGTGCGGATCTTATTGTGGCTACCGGGATTAGAACCACTGACCTTGTGTGTCCCAGTCATTTTACCTTAACCACTACGCTACAGGCCTCCCATATGTAATGTAATGTAACGTAATGGACTGTAATGTCTTCCTCCTCCAGGGGAGAGCCGAAGACGTGGTACGGGGCCCCAGGCTACGCTGCGGAGCAGCTGGAGAACGTGATGAAGAAGCTGGCCCCCGAGCTCTTCGAGGCCCAGCCCGACCTCCTGCACCAGCTGGTCACCATCATGAACCCCAACACCCTCATGTCTCACGGCGTGCCGGTGTGTGGCCGACCCCCAGGGCTCTGTGCTCCGTGGGGGAGCGTATTTACCTGCTGTATTAATAGATGCTCTCATCCAGAGTGATATGCGTGGCACAGGCTTTTTAAAAATGTATTTTGTTTGTGTGGTAAATGGTTGGCCTTTATCCAAAGCGCTGTACAATTGATGCTTCTCATTCACCCAGTCATACACACACTCACACACCTACGGCGATTGGCTGCCATGCAAGGCACCAACCAGCAGGAGCATTTTGGGGTTAGGTGTCTTTCTCAGGGTGACTGCCAGACAACTGCTCTTACCGCCTGAGCCAATGTCGCCCTTGCAGACGCTTTAGAATTATAACACTGAAAATTGAAGGTAGAGAACATTACCAGGTTAAGAACATTAGGAATCATGCAAGAACCACTCGGACAAACAGATTTGTTCTTAAATAGCTTGTATGCGTTCACCAATTGCAGTGCAGAAGCTTGGATTCAAGTTTCGAACTAGTCATTGCAAATCGAATATGAATCAGCAACTGCGTTGCTCATTTCTCGCCTCAAATGTTTTCAGAAACGTATTTTAGTGGACTGTTTAGAAGGAATAAGAGTTTGTCAATGGTCCGCTTTTTTATGTGTTGTCAGAACCAATGAGCCGCAAGTCTACCCAATCAGGTACCAACTAAGTGAGACGTCCATTGTTCTTGTTAATCCCATTGGCCATCTATCCGGTGGAACCCACATCATCATTTAGGACAGCTTTCTGAAGTTCAAAGTATTTGTTGAATCAGACATGGCACACTCGTACGTAGTAGACCTTATATCATGGGCTCTTGGAAAGTGAACCATACTATTGATCTGTATTTTTATACATGTCATGCAGCAAAGTTGCCTTTAGTTCAGTACAATTACGATTGGATTATTCTGGTCTTGCCAGTACTAATGCCCTGTAATGACCAGAATTGTCTCCCCCGCCCATATGTCTTCAGATTTACCGGACCAATCAGTGTGCTGGAGAGTTCGTCATCACCTTCCCTCGAGCCTATCACAGTGGTTTCAACCAGGGGTTCAACTTTGCAGAGGCGGTCAACTTCTGCACCGTCGACTGGGTAAGCCTGTGTCTGTGTCTGTGTCTGTGTCTGTGTCTGTGTCTGTGTCTGTGTCTGTGTCTGTGTCTGTGTCTGTGTCTGTGTCTGTGTCTGTGTCTGTGTCTGGCAGGGACTGTTTGTGGGCTTGCTGAGGAAAGCGTGAGTGTACTAAGGTTTATTTTAGTATTAACCTTTTAAGACCGGTTCGTCTTACTGAGATTGAAATGTTTTTCAAGAGAAAACCTTCTGCAGGAAATAGAACTTGGCAAGAAGGGAGCTGCAACAGAACATACAGGTTGGCATGAAAGCAAACCCTATGTGACAGAAATGTGTGAATAAAAACTGTTTGGAAAAAAAAACATGGAAAAGATGTACATTGAAAAAAAACAATCAAAAAGTCCATCTTTAGTATTTTAGCCTTTTTATTTAGACTCAACTGCTATTTCTATTGCGTTGATATTATAGAAGACAAAAAGATTGCCAAAAATGTGGGTCTTACTCATTTCTCACTCGTCAAGCAAAAAGTGACATAAGATAATACAGAAAATATGATTTTATATTTTATATCACAACACAACACTAAAACTGACGGAATTGCTTTTGCCGTGCATGTTGGGAAGCCTGAGAAGCATCTACTTGCGATGTGTGTTCACAGCGGCTGAGTCCGTGTCCGTCTCATACGGGTCTGTGTGTTTAGAGCGGTTTGTCCGTCTCATACGGGTCTGTGTGTTTAGAGCCGTTTGTCCGTCTCATACGGGTCTGTGTGTTTAGAGCGGTTTGTCCGTCTCATACGGGTCTGTGTGTTTAGAGCGGTTTGTCCGTCTCATACGGGTCTGTGTGTTTAGAGCCGTTTGTCCGTCTCATACGGGTCTGTGTGTTTAGAGCGGTTTGTCCGTCTCATACGGGTCTGTGTGTTTAGAGCCGTTTGTCCGTCTCATACGGGTCTGTGTGTTTAGAGCCGTTTGTCCGTCTCATACGGGTCTGTGTGTTTAGAGCGGTTTGTCCGTCTCATACGGGTCTGTGTGTTTAGAGCGGTTTGTCCGTCTCATACGGGTCTGTGTGTTTAGAGCCGTTTGTCCGTCTCATACGGGTCTGTGTGTTTAGAGCCGTTTGTCCGTCTCATACGGGTCTGTGTGTTTAGAGCCGTTTGTCCGTCTCATGCGGGTCTGTGTCATGCGGGTCTGTGTCATGCGGGTCTCATACGGGTCTGTGTGTTTAGAGCGGTTTGTCCATCTCATACGGGTCTGTGTCATGCGGGTCTCATACGGGTCTGTGTGTTTCTCAGATGCCGCTGGGCCGACAGTGTGTGGATCACTACCGGATTCTGCAGAGGTACTGCGTGTTCTCCCACGATGAGCTCGTCTGCAAGATGGCCTGCAAGGCCCGCTCGCTCGACGTGGTCCTGGCCTCCGCCGTCCAGAAGGACATGGTCCTCATGATCTGCCAGGAGAAGGAGCTGCGCGAAAAAGTCCGCAAGATGGTAAGGGTCACCCTGCCCCACCCCCTTGGCCATTATCGGGAACAAAACTGTGCAACCTCTTCCTAAATGTATTGCTAAATTGGCTCCATAGGAGAACCATTTTGTTTTCATATGAAGGTTTGGATAATGGTCGCATCCAGGGTTCTGCAATGTTATCCCAAAATGGCTCTTGGCTAAGTTCAACTAAGCAACACCTGTTGTAGTAATTAATTAATCCTGGGCATCAATAAAGATTTGTTGAGTTTGGAGTATTGGCACTGGACTATAACAACCCACCTCGGCCTTTGGGTAACACTGTGGGAACCTCTGGTCCACCAAACCACCATTATTCTGTGAATACCTTTTTGATGTTGTTAGTTTCAGCACCGAAGACTGCTTTTAGGAGTAAAATTCTTTCTAGTTCTCATACGGTGCCACTGACATTGTGTACACTTTTCACTTTACGCTTTTGTAACGCACCACATTCTCTGGGCTAAGTTCAGGCAACTGTCAGTTAATGCTGCAACGTTGCCACATTACTGCATTCTTATCCATTTTATCTCTCTCTTTTAAAAGCTTTAGAATGTGCTCGCTCTTGCTCCTATTTCCTTATTCATCCAGAGAGTGGTTAAATCACCGCGTCTATTAAATGACTGTGAAATGCTAATTAGCAGGTGTAGCATTAGCTTAAACACAAGACTGAGCAGCAGCCTTGTCAGTCAGTCAGTCTGAGGCTCGACGGGGAGTCAGCAGCCCTGTGTACACGCTCACTGTGTGTGCGTGTGCGTGTGCGTGTGCGTGTGTGTCTCCAGGGGGTGGTGCACTGCGAGCAGGCGGAGTATGATCTCCTGCAGGATGACGAGAGGCAGTGCTACAAGTGCAAGACCACCTGCTACCTGTCAGCCATCACCTGTCCTTGCAGCCCTGGCGCGCTGGTCTGCCTGCACCACATCCAGGACCTGTGCTCCTGCCCCATGTCCAACTACACACTGAAGTGAGTCCCAGCCCCCGTCTGCTGGAGGTTCGGTTCAGTTCGGTTTGATGATGATGATGATGATTCGATTCAATTCAATTAAAAAAATATATATATATAACCATTCTACAGGAAAAACAAAAAGAGAAGTAAACTCTCTCCTGTCCTGTGGAGTCACAGCTCTACACAATTTATAGCGGTGTTCCTCACTCCTGGTCCTGGAGAGCGACAGGCGTGCTGGTTTTTGTTGTTACTCAGCACTTAACTGTAATGAACTGCTTTCATTTATCAATTAAATCACCTCTCCTGCTTTCTTGGGTGTGAATTGGTTGCTGATATTAAGGGGAAAACAAACACCAGCACACCCTGCGGCCAGGAGTTAGGACCACTCATCTGTAGCATCATAGCCCCATCTGGTTGAGTCTTAGCCTGACTATATTCCGCCCGGCTCTTGGCCTGGGTCTTGGCTCTCGTGGCTGATTGGTGACTGATTCGTGGCTGATGTTGACCCACAGCTATCGGTTTACACTGGATGACCTGTACCCCATGATGAACGCTGTGAAGCAGCGGGCCGAGTCCTACGACCAGTGGGCCTCCACGGTGACCCAGATCCTGGAGGCTAAACTGGACAAGAAGAGAAGTGAGTGCCGTCTTTCCCCAAAAAGGATACGTGATAAAACTACTTCTCCTTAGCTTAGCCTGTTGAATTTATTCCTAACGAATGACAAAAACACGGGACTCTCCCTGGAGTGAAAGAGGAGGTTGACCCCTGCCTTCCTCCCGGTCCCCCAGGCCTGGCGGTGTTCCGCTCCATGATCGAGGAGTCGGAGGTGAAGACGTTCCCGGACAACGACCTCCTGCGCCACCTCCGCCTGGTCACCCAGGACGCAGAGAAGTGCTCCTCTGTGGCCCAGCAGCTGCTGAACGGCAAGAGGCAAACCAGGTACACGCCACTCTCTACACGCCAGTCTCTACACGCTCTACACGCCACGCTCTACACGCTCTACACGCTCTACACGCCAGTCTCTACACGCTCTACACGCCACGCTCTACACGCTCTACACGCTCTACACGCCAGTCTCTACACGCTCTACACGCCACGCTCTACACGCTCTACACGCTCTACACGCCAGTCTCTACACGCTCTACACACCACTCTCTACACGCTCTACACGCCACGCTCTACACGCTCTACACACCACTCTCTACACGCTCTACACACCACTCTCTACACGCTCTACACGCTCTACACGCCACGCTCTACACACCACTCTCTACACGCTGTACACGCCACGCTCTACACACCACTCTCTACACGCTCTACACGCCACGATCTACACGCTGTACACGCCACGCTCTACACACCACTCTCTACACGCTCTACACGCCACGCTCTACACGCTGTACACGCCACGCTCTACACACCACTCTCTACACGCTCTACACGCTCTACACGCTCTACACGCCACGCTCTACACGCCACTCTCTACACGCCACACGCCAAGCTCTACACTCTACACGCCACTCTCTACACGCCACACGCCAAGCTCTACACTCTACACGCTCTACACGCTCTACACGCCACGCTCTACACGCCACTCTCTACACGCCACTCTCTACACGCCACACGCCATGCTCTACACGCTACACGCTCTACACGCTCTACACGCCACGCTCTACACGCCACGCTCTACACGCCACTCTCTACACGCTCTACACGCCACGCTCTACACGCTCTACACGCCACGCTCTACACGCCACGCCAAATAAAAACATAAATAAACTCACCAAATACTGGTCTCCTGTGTCCCCTCCATCCTCTCTGCTTCTTAAATTTGGGAGGTTCTGCTTGATAAAGTGTTTCTGGTGTTATAACATCCGGTGCCACCGTACTGAGTTATTGCCAACTGAATATGCACCTATTTAAAGTGCACCTTGCCTCTGGTAATGCTGCATGGGTTTTTGCATGGGTTTGTGCGCTGTACATAATCTAAATCTAAAACCAGATCCCCTAACCCATTTCTTTCCTAATAAAACTACATTCTCCATTTCCCTCTTGCACCTCATATGGCTTCTAGCTTCATGTTGTAAAAGGGTATATTAACTTCTACTATCGGTTGTGACCCTGCTGTCTTGGCAGCAGGATTGTTTGTTGCCTAAACCTGTATGTGTGCACGAGGGTAATTCACTCTGGATAGGGCTGTCCGCAAAATGGCTGCATGTGAAAAGCGCAGTTATTTTAGGGCCTGCTGCAGTCTGTCAGTTTTTCCTTCTCTAACTGATATGAACTCTTCCCCCCAGGTACCGCTCAGGTGGAGGGAAGTCCCAGAACCAGCTGACTGTGGAGGAGCTGAAGTCCTTTGTCAGGCAGCTGTACAACCTGCCCTGCTGCATCAGCCAGGCCCCCTTACTGAAGGTACGTGCACTTACACGCATACTACAAGCATACTACATGCACTCATACTGAGATGTGCACTCACAGGGTTAAGTGCCCTTTGTGCACTCGTACCTTCAGTATGTGGCTTTCACGCATACTACACACACTCATACTGTGATGTGCACTCACAGGGTTAAGTGCCCTTACTGAAGGTAAGTGCACTATGTGGCTTACACGCATACTGCACTCACTCATACTGAGATGTGCACTCACAGGGTTACGTGCCCTTACTGAAGGTCAGTGCACTATGTGGCTTACACGCATACTACACGCACTCATACTGAGATATGCACTCACAGGATTTCGGGACTGTTCCGGTTCTAGTCAGTGACGTTGGTCGACTGTGGACTGACGTGCTGGAAAAGCGTCAATCGGATATACAAAGTTCAGGAAGATGTTGTTTTAAACGTACAAGCGGTGTACTATTGCTTGTAAATGTCGTCAGTTAATTAAAATACTCGCTTCCTGGCTCATGTCTTCCAACACAACAACAAGCACAGCCCTATCTCCCTGGACGACGGTGCTGCCAAGCTTTCCAGCCCACGTCCCATTTAATGAGTTAATGCGCCTAATAACCCTCTCGTTAAGATTTTTGTAGGTTCACGTGCGGAAATAAAAGTATTAACGTGTCAAAAGGACTGCAGAGTGTTTCTTCTCACTTTCCAACCGAGTGAATGGCTTAAATTTCTTTAAACTAGCGAGAACCAGTCACAGAAATGGCGGCTACACTTTTAGACCACTTTGCAGTACAGGAAATGCAAGTCCTCGAGTGTCTGAGGCCTTTTCGTGCCTTAATCAAGGTGTGTGGTATCATTCGCATATTAGTGAGTTCGGCTTATTTATTGGCTGGCGGCTGAATAATCTTGTTTGAGAGGCTGCTATTGGCCACTGACCATAAAATCTTGCAGTCACTGCGGGACTCCATTTTTAAATGAACAGTTTTTGTTTAACCCCACAAACAAGCATGTGGGAAAGCAGTGCATTTACTTGTGCAAAAATGTATCACAGAGAGAGGGAGAGAGGGAGAGAGGGAGAGAGGGAGGGATCCATGTAATTTAAAAATTTTATTGACATAATACAAGTGTCTTTGATGAAAAATTCTTGCGGTGAAAATATTTTCAAAAATATATATTTTTAAATTTAAATTTAAATTGAATGTCTCTTATGTTAAGATGAATACTGTATCAAGCTTAGGTAAGCCAACATTTAAGTGAGTGAAATTCACACTCTCACTCACACACTTTCACACCATGAAAATCAACTTGAAGTTTAGTACAGGTGCTCGTCAGCCGCTCACTGACCGAATGTCCTGGTTTGAGTACGTCCCAGGGTCTAAGACTGGCCGTCGGCTCTCTCCCTCTCCCTCTCCCTCTCCCTCTCCCTCTCCCTCTCTCTCTGACCACGCCCCGCCCGTGCCCCCAGGAGCTGCTGAACCGGGCGGAGGACTTCCAGCAGCACAGCGAGAAGGCCCTGCGGGGGGAGGCCCCGGGGCCGGAGGAGCTGCAGGCCCTGCTGGAGGCCAGCGCCGAGCTGGACGTGCGGCTGCCGGAGCTGCCCCGGCTGCGGGAGCGTCTGGAGCAGGCCCGCTGGCTGGAGGCGTCGCAGCGCGCCGGGGCCGCCCCCGCCGGCCTGGGCCTGGACGCCATGCGCCGCCTCATCGACCAGGGCGTGGGCCTCGCCCCGCACCCCTCCGTGGAGCGCGCCATGGCCCGCCTGCAGGAGCTGCTCACCGTGTCCGAGCACTGGGAGGACCGCGCCCACGGCCTGCTCAAGGCCAGGTGAGTTTACCTGTGACCACGGCCTGCTCAAGGCCAGGTGAGTTTACCTGTGACCACGGCCTGCTCAAGGCCAGGTGAGTTTACCTGTGACCACGGCCTGCTCAAGGCCAGGTGAGTTTACCTGTGACCACGGCCTGCTCAAGGCCAGGTGAGTTTACCTGTGCCCACGGCCTGCTCAAGGCCAGGTGAGTTTACCTGTGACCACGGCCTGCTCAAGGCCAGGTGAGTTTACCTGTGCCCACGGCCTGCTCAAGGCCAGGTGAGTTTACCTGTGCCCACGGCCTGCTCAAGGCCAGGTGAGTTTACCTGTGACCACGGCCTGCTCAAGGCCAGGTGAGTTTACCTGTGACCACGGCCTGCTCAAGGCCAGGTGAGTTTACCTGTGACCACGGCCTGCTCAAGGCCAGGTGAGTTTACCTGTGCCCACGGCCTGCTCAAGGCCAGGTGAGTTTACCTGTGCCCACGGCCTGCTCAAGGCCAGGTGAGTTTACCTGTGACCACGGCCTGCTCAAGGCCAGGTGAGTTTACCTGTGACCACGGCCTGCTCAAGGCCAGGTGAGTTTACCTGTGACCACGGCCTGCTCAAGGCCAGGTGAGTTTACCTGTGACCACGGCCTGCTCAAGGCCAGGTGAGTTCACCTGTGACCACGGCCTGCTCAAGGCCAGGTGAGTTTACCTGTGACCACGGCCTGCTCAAGGCCAGGTGAGTTCACCTGTGACCACGGCCTGCTCAAGGCCAGGTGAGTTCACCTGTGACCACGGCCTGCTCAAGGCCAGGTGAGGAGCGGCGGAGTTCAGTGTTCCCACACGTTCACGTCACCCCCCCACCCCCCCTGCTCAGCAACCTCCACTGGCTGCCTGTTATGGCTCGCATCAAATTTAATACTTTGGTGCTCGCGTACCAGGCAGTTAAGGGATCAGCCCCTGTATATATTCAATCCCTTATCAAGACCTATACACCAACAAGACCCCTCCATTCCGCCACTTCGGGCCATCTGGCACCTCCCCCTCGCCACACCTGCACTTCTTGGTCACGACTGCTGTCTGTCCTGGTCCCACGGTGGATGTCAGAACGGCAGAGTCTCTGACCACTTTCAAACGCAGACTGAAGACTCATCTCTTCAGGCTGCACCTTTCCCCCCCTACCTCACCACCATGATTAGCCTTGTATATGCCATATACTATAATGGTACTTATATAGTTATATATACAGTTTGTATTCACTGTTGTATTGTTGCACTCAGGGTATTCTAGCTGCCAACCGTGTGCTAGTTTGTAAGTTTATGTATTCTTCAAGGGTTCCAACTGTATCTATATGGTCACGCTTGGACTCGGAACCGTACCTCACCTGGCCCTGAGCTTATGAAAACTGACATTCAAGTAACATCGTCTATTGTTTGCATCGCAAAATAACTATATATAGGCCAATATTTTTAATCTGTGTTTACACTGAAATGCATTGCGGAAATGCATCTTCAAAATGGACGTTTTTCCCTATGCGCTGTTCTCTGCCTCGCACCCATTTTGATGACAGGCTAGCTCCGCCCCTGACTGCAGTGGTTGGAGGAGGGAGGCGTGTGGGCGTGGCTGACGGACAGTATAAGTGTCACCGTGGTCTCAGATGGGCTTGTGGTGCCATTACATGCTGCACGCACGCTGCTTCCATGTGTTCCCGGTTATTGCT